>NW_027182834.1:1422500-1527500 GCF_041146395.1 Eulemur rufifrons | reverse complement strand
GTTAGGGTTTGGGGTTAAAGTAAGTGTTAGGGGTTAGGTTTAAGGATCAAAGGTTAGGGTTATTTTTAGCTGTAGTGTTAGGGTTAGGGATAAGGGATCCCATTAGCATTAAGGGTCTTCCTTCCTGTAGGGTTAAGGGTTAGGCTTAGAGTTAAAGGTTAAGGTTAGGGTCAGTGTTAAGATTTAGGGTGAGGGTTAACGGTTAGGGTAAAGGTTAAGCGTTAGGGTTAGGGATTAGTGATTAGGGTTTTTGGTTAGTGTTAGGGTTAGCGATTAGGAGTTAGTGTTTTATGAAGGGGTATGGTTAGAATTAGGATTGGGGTTAGAGTTAGGGTGAGGTATAGGGGTTAGGTTTAGGGGTTAGTTTTAGGGTAAAAGGATAGGATTAGGGTTACGGGTTGGGCTTAGGTTTAGGGTTAAAGTTTAATGCTAGGGTTAGGGATAGGGATCAGGGTTAGCTTTAGGGGTTCTGGTTAGGGTTAGGTGTTAGGTTAGTGTCAGGGTTAGGTCCAGTCGTGAGGGTAAGGTTTAGGGTTAGCTTTAAGAGCTAGGGTTAGGTTTAATGATTAGGATTAGGATTAGGGTTAAGGGTTAGGGTAAGGCTTAGGGGTTAGGGTGAAAGGTTAGGGTCAAGGGTTAGGGTTTTTGTTAGGCATAGCGTTGGGGTTAGAAGTAAGGGTTACTGTCAGTGTTAGGGTTGTAGGTAGGGTTACGGTTAGGGTTAGCGGTTTAGAATTAGGGTTAGGGATTAGGTGTCACAGTGATGACTATGAGATAGTGTTAGAATTATGGGATAGGGGTTGTTCTCAGGAAATGGGTTATGCACTAACGTTAGGATAAGAGGTTAAAGTTAGGCTCACGGTGAGGTTTACGTGTTAAGGGGAGAAATAGGAACAGGGTTGGGTGTTATGTTCAGGGTTAGGGTTATCTGTTAAAGGTATTGTTTATGCTTAGCGCACGGGCCCTGTCTGCATTAAGCGGGCGGCGGGAGTTTAGGGGGCTGGGATTGTACCCGGGAATCCACTCTATCATACTCTGGGTATGGGCCCGTGGGTTTCATGCAGGACACAGTGGTAGAGCCCCCTTTCACGCATGGCATGGGAGGATTGCAGGCTTTCTAAACTCTAAGAAAGCAAGAAGTCTGGGAATTAGATTTAGGGTTAGGATTATGGTTAGGGTGAAGGATGAAGTTTAGTGTTAGGGTGAGGGCTTAGGGTTAGGGATTAGGGTTAGGGTTAAAGGTTACTCTTAGGTTTAACGGTTACACTTTGGTTTCGGGTTGAGGTTTACGGTTAGGGTTAAGATGAGGGGTTAGGGTTAGGTACAGGGTTAGGGTGAAGTGTTAGGTTTAGGGTTGAAGATTAGGATTAGGGTTAGGATTAAAGGTTAGCGTGAGAGTTAACGCTTAGGGTTCAGGTTAAGAGTTAGGGTTTAGGGTTAGGGTTAGGGTTAGGGTTAGTTTTAGGGTTAGAGTTATGTGCTATGGTTTGTGTTAGAGGTTAGGGTTAGGTTTACTGGTGACGGTTAGGGTTACGTTAAGGGGTTAGCATTAGGGTTAGGGTTAGGGTTAGGGTTAAGGGATAGGATTGGGGTTAAGTGTTGGGCTTAGGGTTAGGGTTTAGTGTTAGGGTTATCATTAAGGATTAGGGGTAGGGTCAAGGTTAAATGCTTGGGTGCGGGTAATGGTTAGGGTCAGGGTTAAGGTTCACGGATAGGGTTAGTGTTAAGGGTTACGGGTAGGTTCAGGGTTCAGGGATAGAGTTAGCATTAGGGCTTAAGGTTAGGATTAGGCGGTAGGTTAGATTTAGGGTTAGATCTAGGCGTTAGGGTAAGGGCTAGCATTAGGGTTAAGAGATAGGTTTAGGTTTAATGCTTAGGATTATGGTTAGGGTTTGGGGTTAAAGTAAGTGTTAGGGGATAGGTTTAAGGATCAAAGGTTAGGGTTATTTTTAGCTGTAGTGTTAGGGTTAGGGATAAGGGATCCCATTAGCATTAAGGGTCTTCCTTACTGTAGGGTTAAGGGTTAGGCTTAGAGTTAAAGGTTAAGGTTAGGGTCAGTGTTAAGATTTAGGTTGACGGTTAACGGTTACGGTAAAGGTTAAGCGTTAGGGTTAGGGATTAGTGATTAGGGTTTTTGGTTAGTGTTAGGGTTAGCGGTTAGGAGTTAGTGTTTTATGAAGGGGTATGGTTAGAATTAGGATTGGGGTTAGAGTTAGGGTGAGGTATAGGGGTTAGGTTTAGGGGTTAGTTTTAGGGTAAAAGGATAGGATTAGGGTTACGGGTTCGGCTTAGGTTTAGGGTTAAAGTTTACTGCTAGGGTTAGGGATAGGGTTCAGGGTTAGCTTTAGGGGTTCTGGTTAGGGTTAGGTGTTAGGTTAGTGTCAGGGTTAGGTCCAGTCGTTAGGGTAAGGTTTAGGGTTAGCTTTCAGAGCTAGGGTTAGGTTTAATGGTTAGGATTAGGATTAGGGTTAAGGGTTAGGGTAAAGCTTAGGGGTTAGGGTGAAGGGTTAGGGTCAAGGGTTAGGGTTTTTGTTAGGCATAGCGTTGGGGTTAGAAGTAAGGGTTACTGTCAGTGTTAATGTTGTAGGTAGGGTTACAGTTAGGGTTAGCGGTTTAGATTAGGGTTAGGGATTAGGTGTCACAAGGATGAATAGGAGATAGGGTTAGAATTGTGGGATAGGGGTTGTTCTCAGGAAATGGGTTATGCATTTACGTTAGGATAAGAGGTTAAAGTTAGGCTCACGGTGAGGTTTACGTGTTAAGGGGAGAAATAGGAACAGGGTTGGGTGTTATGTTCAGGGTTAGGGTTATCTGTTAAAGGTATTGTTTATGCTTAGCGCACGGGCCCTGTCTGCATTAGGCGGGCGGTGAGAGTTTAGGGGGCTGGGATTGTACCCGGGAGCCCACTCTATCATACTCTGGGTATGGGCCCGTGGGTTTCATTCAGGACACAGTGGTAGAGCCTCCTTTCACGCATGGCATGGGAGGATTGCAGGCTTTCTAAACTTTAAGAAAGCAAGAAGTCTGAGAATTAGATTTAGGGTTAGGATTATGGTTAGGGTGAAGGATGAAGTTTAGTGTTAGGGTGAGGGCTTAGGGTTAGGGATTAGGGTTAGGGTTAAAGGTTACTCTTAGGTTTAACGGTTACACTTTGGTTTCGGGTTGAGGTTTACGGTTAGGGTTAAGATGAGGGGTTAGGGTTAGGTACAGGGTTAGGGTGAAGTGTTAGGTTTAGGGTTGAAGATTAGGATTAGGGTTAGGATTAAAGGTTAGCGTGAGAGTTAACGCTTAGGGTGAAGGTTAAGAGTTAGGGTTTAGGGTTAGGGTTAGGGTTAGGGTTAGTTTTAGGGTTAGAGTTATGTGCTATGGTTTGTGTTAGAGGTTAGGGTTAGGTTTACTGGTGACGGTTAGGGTTACGTTAAGGGGTTAGCATTAGGGTTAGGGTTAGGGTTAGGGTTAAGGGATAGGATTGGGGTTAAGTGTTGGGCTTAGGGTTAGGGTTTAGTGTTAGGGTTATCATTAAGGATTAGGGGTAGGGTCAGGGTTAAATGCTTGGGTGCGGGTAATGGTTAGGGTCAGGGTTAAGGTTCACGGATAGGGTTAGTGTTAAGGGTTACGGGTAGGTTCAGGGTTCAGGGATAGAGTTAGCATTAGGGCTTAAGGTTAGGATTAGGCGGTAGGTTAGATTTAGGGTTAGATCTAGGCGTTAGGGTAAGGGCTAGCATTAGGGTTAAGAGATAGGTTTAGGTTTAATGCTTAGGATTATGGTTAGGGTTTGGGGTTAAAGTAAGTGTTAGGGGATAGGTTTAAGGATCAAAGGTTAGGGTTATTTTTAGCTGTAGTGTTAGGGTTAGGGATAAGGGATCCCATTAGCATTAAGGGTCTTCCTTACTGTAGGGTTAAGGGTTAGGCTTAGAGTTAAAGGTTAAGGTTAGGGTCAGTGTTAAGATTTAGGTTGACGGTTAACGGTTACGGTAAAGGTTAAGCGTTAGGGTTAGGGATTAGTGATTAGGGTTTTTGGTTAGTGTTAGGGTTAGCGGTTAGGAGTTAGTGTTTTATGAAGGGGTATGGTTAGAATTAGGATTGGGGTTAGAGTTAGGGTGAGGTATAGGGGTTAGGTTTAGGGGTTAGTTTTAGGGTAAAAGGATAGGATTAGGGTTACGGGTTCGGCTTAGGTTTAGGGTTAAAGTTTACTGCTAGGGTTAGGGATAGGGTTCAGGGTTAGCTTTAGGGGTTCTGGTTAGGGTTAGGTGTTAGGTTAGTGTCAGGGTTAGGTCCAGTCGTTAGGGTAAGGTTTAGGGTTAGCTTTCAGAGCTAGGGTTAGGTTTAATGGTTAGGATTAGGATTAGGGTTAAGGGTTAGGGTAAGGCTTAGTGGTTAGGGTGAAGGGTTAGGGTCAAGGGTTAGGGTTTTTGTTAGGCATAGCGTTGGGGTTAGAAGTAAGGGTTACTGTCAGTGTTAATGTTGTAGGTAGGGTTACAGTTAGGGTTAGCGGTTTAGATTAGGGTTAGGGATTAGGTGTCACAAGGATGAATAGGAGATAGGGTTAGAATTGTGGGATAGGGGTTGTTCTCAGGAAATGGGTTATGCATTTACGTTAGGATAAGAGGTTAAAGTTAGGCGCACGGTGAGGTTTACGTGTTAAGGGGAGAAATAGGAACAGGGTTGGGTGTTATGTTCAGGGTTAGGGTTATCTGTTAAAGGTATTGTTTATGCTTAGCGCACGGGCCCTGTCTGCATTAGGCGGGCGGTGAGAGTTTAGGGGGCTGGGATTGTACCCGGGAGCCCACTCTATCATACTCTGGGTATGGGCCCGTGGGTTTCATTCAGGACACAGTGGTAGAGCCTCCTTTCACGCATGGCATGGGAGGATTGCAGGCTTTCTAAACTTTAAGAAAGCAAGAAGTCTGAGAATTAGATTTAGGGTTAGGATTATGGTTAGGGTGAAGGATGAAGTTTAGTGTTAGGGTGAGGGCTTAGGGTTAGGGATAAGGGTTAGGGTTAAAGGTTACTCTTAGGTTTAACGGTTACACTTTGGTTTCGGATTGAGGTTTACGGTTAGGGTTAAGATGAGGGGTTAGGGTTAGGTACAGGGTTAGGGTTAATGTTAGGTTTAGGGTTGAAGATTAGGATTAGGGTTAGGATTAAAGGTTAGCGTGAGAGTTAACACTTAGGGTTAAGGTTAAGAGTTAGGGTTTAGGGTTAGGGTTAGGGTTAGTTTTAGGGTTAGAGTTATGTGCTATGGTTTGTGTTAGAGGTTAAGGTTAGGTTTACTGGTGACGGTTAGGGTTACGTTTAGGGGTTAGCATTAGGGTTAGGGTTAGGGTTAAGGGATAGGATTAGGGTTAAGTGTTGGGCTTAGGGTTAGGGTTTAGTGTTAGGGTTATCATTAAGGATTAGGGGTAGGGTCAGGGTTAAATGCTTGGGTGCGGGTAATGGTTAGGGTCAGGGTTAAGGTTCACAGATAGGGTTAGTGTTAAGGGTTACGGGTAGGTTTAGGGTTCAGGGTTAGAGTTAGCATTAGGGCTTAAGGTTAGGATTAGGCGGTAGGTTAGATTTAGGGTTAGATCTAGGCGTTAGGGTAAGGGCTAGCGTTAGGGTTAAGAGATAGGGTTAGGTTTAATGCTTAGGATTAGGGTTAGGGTTTGGGGTTAAAGTAAGTGTTAGGGGTTAGGTTTAAGGATCCAAGGTTAGGGTTATTTTTAGCTGTAGTGTTAGCGTTAGGGATAAGGGATCCCATTAGCATTAAGGGTCTTCCTTACTGTAGGGTTAAGGGTTAGGCTTAGAGTTAAAGGTTAAGGTTAGGGTCAGTGTTAAGAATTAGGGTGAGAGTTAACGGTTACGGTAAAGGTTAAGCGTTAGGGTTAGGGATTAGTGATTAGGGTTTTTGGTTACTGTTAGGGTTAGCGGTTAGGAGTTAGTGTTTTATGAAGGGGTATGGTTAGAATTAGGACTGGGGTTAGAGTTAGGTTGAGGTATAGCGGTTAGGTTTAGGGGTTAGTTTTAGGGTAAAAGGATAGGATTAGGGTTACGGGTTGGGCTTAGGTTTAGGGTTAAAATTTACTGCTAGGGTTAGGGATAGGGTTCAGGGTTAGCTTTAGGGGTTCTGGTTAGTGTTAGGTGTTAGGTTAGTGTCAGGGTTAGGTCTAGTCGTGAGGTTAAGGTTTAGGGTTAGCTTTAAGAGCTAGGGTTAGGTTTAATGGTTAGGATTAGGATTAGGGTTAAGGGTTACGGTAAGGCTTAGGGGTTAGGGTGAAGGGTTAGGGTTTTTGTTAGGCATAGCGTTGGGGTTAGAAGTAAGGGTTACTGTCAGTGTTAGGGTTGTAGGTAGGGTTACGGATAGGGTTAGCGGTTTAGAATTAGGGTTAGGGATTAGGTGTCACAATGATGACTAGGAGATAGGGTTAGAATTATGGGATAGGGGTTGTTCTCAGGAAATGGGTTATGCATTAACGTTAGGATAAGAGGTTAAAGTTAGGCGCACGGTGAGGTTTACGTGTTAAGGGGAGAAATAGGAACAGGGTTGGGTGTTATGTTCAGGGTTAGGGTTATCTGTTAAAGGTATTGTTTATGCTTAGCGCACGGGCCCTGTCTGCATTAGGCGGGCGGGGGGAGTTTAGGGGGCTGGGATTGTACCCGGAAACCCACTCTATCATACTCTGGGTATGGGCCCATGGTTTTCATGCAGGACACAGTGGTAGAGCCTCCTTTCACGCATGGCATGGGAGGATTGCAGGCTTTATAACTCTAAGAAAGCAAGAAGTCTGAGAATGAGATTTAGGGTTAGGATTCTGGTTAGGGTTAAGGATGAAGTTTAGTGTTAGGGTGAGGGCTTAGGGTTAGGGATTAGGGTTAGGGTTAAAGGTTACTCTTAGTTTGAATGGTTACACTTTGGTTTATGGTTGAGGTTTACGGATAGGGTTAAGATAAGGGGTTAGGATTTGGTACAGGGTTATGGTTAAGTGTTAGGTTTAGGGTTGAAGATTAGGATTAGGGTTAGGATTAAAGGTTAGCCTGAGAGTTAACGCTTAGGTTTAGGGTTAGGGTTAGGGTTAGTTTTAGTGTTAGAGTTATGGGCTATGGTTTGTGTTAGAGGTTAGGGTTAGGTTTACTGGTGACGGTTAGGGTTACGTTTAGGGGTTAGCATTAGGGTTAGGGTTAGGGTTAAGGGATAGGATTAGGGTTAAGTGTTGGGCTTAGGGTTAGGGTTTAGTGTTAGGGTTATCATTAAGGATTAGGTGTAGGGTCAGGGTTAAATGCTTGGGTGTGGGTATGGTTAGGGTCAGGGTTAAGGTTCACGGATAGGGTTAGTGTTAAGTGTTACGGGTAGGTTTAGGGTTCAGGGTTAGAGTTAGCATTAGGGCTTAAGGTTAGGATTAGGCGGTAGGTTAGATTTAGGGTTAGATCTAGGCGTTAGGGTAAGGGCTAGCATTAGGGTTAAGAGATAGGGTTAGGTTTAATGCTTAGGATTAGGGTTAGGGTTTGGGGTTAAAGTAAGTGTTAGGGGTTAGGTTTAAGGATCAAAGGTTAGGGTTATTTTTAGCTGTAGTGTTAGGGTTAGGGATAAGGGATCCCATTAGCATTAAGGGTCTTCCTTCCTGTAGGGTTAAGGGTTAGGCTTAGAGTTAAAGGTTAAGGTTAGGGTCAGTGTTAAGATTTAGGGTGAGGGTTAACGGTTAGGGTAAAGGTTAAGCGTTAGGGTTAGGGATTAGTGATTAGGGTTTTTGGTTAGTGTTAGGGTTAGCGATTAGGAGTTAGTGTTTTATGAAGGGGTATGGTTAGAATTAGGATTGGGGTTAGAGTTAGGGTGAGGTATAGGGGTTAGGTTTAGGGGTTAGTTTTAGGGTAAAAGGATAGGATTAGGGTTACGGGTTGGGCTTAGGTTTAGGGATAAAGTTTAATGCTAGGGTTAGGGATAGGGATCAGGGTTAGCTTTAGGGGTTCTGGTTAGGGTTAGGTGTTAGGTTAGTGTCAGGGTTAGGTCCAGTCGTGAGGGTAAGGTTTAGGGTTAGCTTTAAGAGCTAGGGTTAGGTTTAATGATTAGGATTAGGATTAGGGTTAAGGGTTAGGGTAAGGCTTAGGGGTTAGGGTGAAAGGTTAGGGTCAAGGGTTAGGGTTTTTGTTAGGCATAGCGTTGGGGTTAGAAGTAAGGGTTACTGTCAGTGTTAGGGTTGTAGGTAGGGTTACGGTTAGGGTTAGCGGTTTAGAATTAGGGTTAGGGATTAGGTGTCACAGTGATGACTATGAGATAGTGTTAGAATTATGGGATAGGGGTTGTTCTCAGGAAATGGGTTATGCACTAACGTTAGGATAAGAGGTTAAAGTTAGGCTCACGGTGAGGTTTACGTGTTAAGGGGAGAAATAGGAACAGGGTTGGGTGTTATGTTCAGGGTTAGGGTTATCTGTTAAAGGTATTGTTTATGCTTAGCGCACGGGCCCTGTCTGCATTAAGCGGGCGGCGGGAGTTTAGGGGGCTGGGATTGTACCCGGGAATCCACTCTATCATACTCTGGGTATGGGCCCGTGGGTTTCATGCAGGACACAGTGGTAGAGCCCCCTTTCACGCATGGCATGGGAGGATTGCAGGCTTTCTAAACTCTAAGAAAGCAAGAAGTCTGGGAATTAGATTTAGGGTTAGGATTATGGTTAGGGTGAAGGATGAAGTTTAGTGTTAGGGTGAGGGCTTAGGGTTAGGGATTAGGGTTAGGGTTAAAGGTTACTCTTAGGTTTAACGGTTACACTTTGGTTTCGGGTTGAGGTTTACGGTTAGGGTTAAGATGAGGGGTTAGGGTTAGGTACAGGGTTAGGGTGAAGTGTTAGGTTTAGGGTTGAAGATTAGGATTAGGGTTAGGATTAAAGGTTAGCGTGAGAGTTAACGCTTAGGGTGAAGGTTAAGAGTTAGGGTTTAGGGTTAGGGTTAGGGTTAGGGTTAGTTTTAGGGTTAGAGTTATGTGCTATGGTTTGTGTTAGAGGTTAGGGTTAGGTTTACTGGTGACGGTTAGGGTTACGTTAAGGGGTTAGCATTAGGGTTAGGGTTAGGGTTAGGGTTAAGGGATAGGATTGGGGTTAAGTGTTGGGCTTAGGGTTAGGGTTTAGTGTTAGGGTTATCATTAAGGATTAGGGGTAGGGTCAAGGTTAAATGCTTGGGTGCGGGTAATGGTTAGGGTCAGGGTTAAGGTTCACGGATAGGGTTAGTGTTAAGGGTTACGGGTAGGTTCAGGGTTCAGGGATAGAGTTAGCATTAGGGCTTAAGGTTAGGATTAGGCGGTAGGTTAGATTTAGGGTTAGATCTAGGCGTTAGGGTAAGGGCTAGCATTAGGGTTAAGAGATAGGTTTAGGTTTAATGCTTAGGATTATGGTTAGGGTTTGGGGTTAAAGTAAGTGTTAGGGGATAGGTTTAAGGATCAAAGGTTAGGGTTATTTTTAGCTGTAGTGTTAGGGTTAGGGATAAGGGATCCCATTAGCATTAAGGGTCTTCCTTACTGTAGGGTTAAGGGTTAGGCTTAGAGTTAAAGGTTAAGGTTAGGGTCAGTGTTAAGATTTAGGTTGACGGTTAACGGTTACGGTAAAGGTTAAGCGTTAGGGTTAGGGATTAGTGATTAGGGTTTTTGGTTAGTGTTAGGGTTAGCGGTTAGGAGTTAGTGTTTTATGAAGGGGTATGGTTAGAATTAGGATTGGGGTTAGAGTTAGGGTGAGGTATAGGGGTTAGGTTTAGGGGTTAGTTTTAGGGTAAAAGGATAGGATTAGGGTTACGGGTTCGGCTTAGGTTTAGGGTTAAAGTTTACTGCTAGGGTTAGGGATAGGGTTCAGGGTTAGCTTTAGGGGTTCTGGTTAGGGTTAGGTGTTAGGTTAGTGTCAGGGTTAGGTCCAGTCGTTAGGGTAAGGTTTAGGGTTAGCTTTCAGAGCTAGGGTTAGGTTTAATGGTTAGGATTAGGATTAGGGTTAAGGGTTAGGGTAAGGCTTAGTGGTTAGGGTGAAGGGTTAGGGTCAAGGGTTAGGGTTTTTGTTAGGCATAGCGTTGGGGTTAGAAGTAAGGGTTACTGTCAGTGTTAATGTTGTAGGTAGGGTTACAGTTAGGGTTAGCGGTTTAGATTAGGGTTAGGGATTAGGTGTCACAAGGATGAATAGGAGATAGGGTTAGAATTGTGGGATAGGGGTTGTTCTCAGGAAATGGGTTATGCATTTACGTTAGGATAAGAGGTTAAAGTTAGGCGCACGGTGAGGTTTACGTGTTAAGGGGAGAAATAGGAACAGGGTTGGGTGTTATGTTCAGGGTTAGGGTTATCTGTTAAAGGTATTGTTTATGCTTAGCGCACGGGCCCTGTCTGCATTAGGCGGGCGGTGAGAGTTTAGGGGGCTGGGATTGTACCCGGGAGCCCACTCTATCATACTCTGGGTATGGGCCCGTGGGTTTCATTCAGGACACAGTGGTAGAGCCTCCTTTCACGCATGGCATGGGAGGATTGCAGGCTTTCTAAACTTTAAGAAAGCAAGAAGTCTGAGAATTAGATTTAGGGTTAGGATTATGGTTAGGGTGAAGGATGAAGTTTAGTGTTAGGGTGAGGGCTTAGGGTTAGGGATTAGGGTTAGGGTTAAAGGTTACTCTTAGGTTTAACGGTTACACTTTGGTTTCGGGTTGAGGTTTACGGTTAGGGTTAAGATGAGGGGTTAGGGTTAGGTACAGGGTTAGGGTGAAGTGTTAGGTTTAGGGTTGAAGATTAGGATTAGGGTTAGGATTAAAGGTTAGCGTGAGAGTTAACGCTTAGGGTTCAGGTTAAGAGTTAGGGTTTAGGGTTAGGGTTAGGGTTAGGGTTAGTTTTAGGGTTAGAGTTATGTGCTATGGTTTGTGTTAGAGGTTAGGGTTAGGTTTACTGGTGACGGTTAGGGTTACGTTAAGGGGTTAGCATTAGGGTTAGGGTTAGGGTTAGGGTTAAGGGATAGGATTGGGGTTAAGTGTTGGGCTTAGGGTTAGGGTTTAGTGTTAGGGTTATCATTAAGGATTAGGGGTAGGGTCAGGGTTAAATGCTTGGGTGCGGGTAATGGTTAGGGTCAGGGTTAAGGTTCACGGATAGGGTTAGTGTTAAGGGTTACGGGTAGGTTCAGGGTTCAGGGATAGAGTTAGCATTAGGGCTTAAGGTTAGGATTAGGCGGTAGGTTAGATTTAGGGTTAGATCTAGGCGTTAGGGTAAGGGCTAGCATTAGGGTTAAGAGATAGGTTTAGGTTTAATGCTTAGGATTATGGTTAGGGTTTGGGGTTAAAGTAAGTGTTAGGGGATAGGTTTAAGGATCAAAGGTTAGGGTTATTTTTAGCTGTAGTGTTAGGGTTAGGGATAAGGGATCCCATTAGCATTAAGGGTCTTCCTTACTGTAGGGTTAAGGGTTAGGCTTAGAGTTAAAGGTTAAGGTTAGGGTCAGTGTTAAGATTTAGGTTGACGGTTAACGGTTACGGTAAAGGTTAAGCGTTAGGGTTAGGGATTAGTGATTAGGGTTTTTGGTTAGTGTTAGGGTTAGCGGTTAGGAGTTAGTGTTTTATGAAGGGGTATGGTTAGAATTAGGATTGGGGTTAGAGTTAGGGTGAGGTATAGGGGTTAGGTTTAGGGGTTAGTTTTAGGGTAAAAGGATAGGATTAGGGTTACGGGTTCGGCTTAGGTTTAGGGTTAAAGTTTACTGCTAGGGTTAGGGATAGGGTTCAGGGTTAGCTTTAGGGGTTCTGGTTAGGGTTAGGTGTTAGGTTAGTGTCAGGGTTAGGTCCAGTCGTTAGGGTAAGGTTTAGGGTTAGCTTTCAGAGCTAGGGTTAGGTTTAATGGTTAGGATTAGGATTAGGGTTAAGGGTTAGGGTAAGGCTTAGTGGTTAGGGTGAAGGGTTAGGGTCAAGGGTTAGGGTTTTTGTTAGGCATAGCGTTGGGGTTAGAAGTAAGGGTTACTGTCAGTGTTAATGTTGTAGGTAGGGTTACAGTTAGGGTTAGCGGTTTAGATTAGGGTTAGGGATTAGGTGTCACAAGGATGAATAGGAGATAGGGTTAGAATTGTGGGATAGGGGTTGTTCTCAGGAAATGGGTTATGCATTTACGTTAGGATAAGAGGTTAAAGTTAGGCGCACGGTGAGGTTTACGTGTTAAGGGGAGAAATAGGAACAGGGTTGGGTGTTATGTTCAGGGTTAGGGTTATCTGTTAAAGGTATTGTTTATGCTTAGCGCACGGGCCCTGTCTGCATTAGGCGGGCGGTGAGAGTTTAGGGGGCTGGGATTGTACCCGGGAGCCCACTCTATCATACTCTGGGTATGGGCCCGTGGGTTTCATTCAGGACACAGTGGTAGAGCCTCCTTTCACGCATGGCATGGGAGGATTGCAGGCTTTCTAAACTTTAAGAAAGCAAGAAGTCTGAGAATTAGATTTAGGGTTAGGATTATGGTTAGGGTGAAGGATGAAGTTTAGTGTTAGGGTGAGGGCTTAGGGTTAGGGATTAGGGTTAGGGTTAAAGGTTACTCTTAGGTTTAACGGTTACACTTTGGTTTCGGGTTGAGGTTTACGGTTAGGGTTAAGATGAGGGGTTAGGGTTAGGTACAGGGTTAGGGTGAAGTGTTAGGTTTAGGGTTGAAGATTAGGATTAGGGTTAGGATTAAAGGTTAGCGTGAGAGTTAACGCTTAGGGTTCAGGTTAAGAGTTAGGGTTTAGGGTTAGGGTTAGGGTTAGGGTTAGTTTTAGGGTTAGAGTTATGTGCTATGGTTTGTGTTAGAGGTTAGGGTTAGGTTTACTGGTGACGGTTAGGGTTACGTTAAGGGGTTAGCATTAGGGTTAGGGTTAGGGTTAGGGTTAAGGGATAGGATTGGGGTTAAGTGTTGGGCTTAGGGTTAGGGTTTAGTGTTAGGGTTATCATTAAGGATTAGGGGTAGGGTCAGGGTTAAATGCTTGGGTGCGGGTAATGGTTAGGGTCAGGGTTAAGGTTCACGGATAGGGTTAGTGTTAAGGGTTACGGGTAGGTTCAGGGTTCAGGGATAGAGTTAGCATTAGGGCTTAAGGTTAGGATTAGGCGGTAGGTTAGATTTAGGGTTAGATCTAGGCGTTAGGGTAAGGGCTAGCATTAGGGTTAAGAGATAGGTTTAGGTTTAATGCTTAGGATTATGGTTAGGGTTTGGGGTTAAAGTAAGTGTTAGGGGATAGGTTTAAGGATCAAAGGTTAGGGTTATTTTTAGCTGTAGTGTTAGGGTTAGGGATAAGGGATCCCATTAGCATTAAGGGTCTTCCTTACTGTAGGGTTAAGGGTTAGGCTTAGAGTTAAAGGTTAAGGTTAGGGTCAGTGTTAAGATTTAGGTTGACGGTTAACGGTTACGGTAAAGGTTAAGCGTTAGGGTTAGGGATTAGTGATTAGGGTTTTTGGTTAGTGTTAGGGTTAGCGGTTAGGAGTTAGTGTTTTATGAAGGGGTATGGTTAGAATTAGGATTGGGGTTAGAGTTAGGGTGAGGTATAGGGGTTAGGTTTAGGGGTTAGTTTTAGGGTAAAAGGATAGGATTAGGGTTACGGGTTCGGCTTAGGTTTAGGGTTAAAGTTTACTGCTAGGGTTAGGGATAGGGTTCAGGGTTAGCTTTAGGGGTTCTGGTTAGGGTTAGGTGTTAGGTTAGTGTCAGGGTTAGGTCCAGTCGTTAGGGTAAGGTTTAGGGTTAGCTTTCAGAGCTAGGGTTAGGTTTAATGGTTAGGATTAGGATTAGGGTTAAGGGTTAGGGTAAGGCTTAGTGGTTAGGGTGAAGGGTTAGGGTCAAGGGTTAGGGTTTTTGTTAGGCATAGCGTTGGGGTTAGAAGTAAGGGTTACTGTCAGTGTTAATGTTGTAGGTAGGGTTACAGTTAGGGTTAGCGGTTTAGATTAGGGTTAGGGATTAGGTGTCACAAGGATGAATAGGAGATAGGGTTAGAATTGTGGGATAGGGGTTGTTCTCAGGAAATGGGTTATGCATTTACGTTAGGATAAGAGGTTAAAGTTAGGCGCACGGTGAGGTTTACGTGTTAAGGGGAGAAATAGGAACAGGGTTGGGTGTTATGTTCAGGGTTAGGGTTATCTGTTAAAGGTATTGTTTATGCTTAGCGCACGGGCCCTGTCTGCATTAGGCGGGCGGTGAGAGTTTAGGGGGCTGGGATTGTACCCGGGAGCCCACTCTATCATACTCTGGGTATGGGCCCGTGGGTTTCATTCAGGACACAGTGGTAGAGCCTCCTTTCACGCATGGCATGGGAGGATTGCAGGCTTTCTAAACTTTAAGAAAGCAAGAAGTCTGAGAATTAGATTTAGGGTTAGGATTATGGTTAGGGTGAAGGATGAAGTTTAGTGTTAGGGTGAGGGCTTAGGGTTAGGGATAAGGGTTAGGGTTAAAGGTTACTCTTAGGTTTAACGGTTACACTTTGGTTTCGGATTGAGGTTTACGGTTAGGGTTAAGATGAGGGGTTAGGGTTAGGTACAGGGTTAGGGTTAATGTTAGGTTTAGGGTTGAAGATTAGGATTAGGGTTAGGATTAAAGGTTAGCGTGAGAGTTAACACTTAGGGTTAAGGTTAAGAGTTAGGGTTTAGGGTTAGGGTTAGGGTTAGTTTTAGGGTTAGAGTTATGTGCTATGGTTTGTGTTAGAGGTTAAGGTTAGGTTTACTGGTGACGGTTAGGGTTACGTTTAGGGGTTAGCATTAGGGTTAGGGTTAGGGTTAAGGGATAGGATTAGGGTTAAGTGTTGGGCTTAGGGTTAGGGTTTAGTGTTAGGGTTATCATTAAGGATTAGGGGTAGGGTCAGGGTTAAATGCTTGGGTGCGGGTAATGGTTAGGGTCAGGGTTAAGGTTCACAGATAGGGTTAGTGTTAAGGGTTACGGGTAGGTTTAGGGTTCAGGGTTAGAGTTAGCATTAGGGCTTAAGGTTAGGATTAGGCGGTAGGTTAGATTTAGGGTTAGATCTAGGCGTTAGGGTAAGGGCTAGCGTTAGGGTTAAGAGATAGGGTTAGGTTTAATGCTTAGGATTAGGGTTAGGGTTTGGGGTTAAAGTAAGTGTTAGGGGTTAGGTTTAAGGATCCAAGGTTAGGGTTATTTTTAGCTGTAGTGTTAGGGTTAGGGATAAGGGATCCCATTAGCATTAAGGGTCTTCCTTACTGTAGGGTTAAGGGTTAGGCTTAGAGTTAAAGGTGAAGGTTAGGGTCAGTGTTAAGATTTAGGGTGAGGGTTAACGATTAGGGTAAAGGTTAAGCGTTAGAGTTAGGGATTAGTGATTAGGGTTTTTGATTAGTGTTAGGGTTACCGGTTAGTAGTTAGTGTTTTATGAAGGGGTATGGTTAGAATTAGGATTGGGTTTAGAGTTAGGGTGAGGTATAGGGGTTAGGTTTAGGGGTTAGTTTTAGAGTAAAAGGATAGGATTAGGGATACCGGTTCGGGTTAGGTTAGGGTTAAAGTTTACTGCTAGGGTTAGGGATAGGGTTCAGGATTAGCTTTAGGGGTTCTGGTTAGGGTTAGGTGTTAGGTTAGTGTCAGGGTTAGGTCCAGTCGTGAGGGTAAGGTTTAGGGTTAGCTTTCAGAGCTAGGGTTAGGTTTAATGATTAGGATTAGGATTAGGGTTAAGGGTTAGCGTAAGGCTTAGGGGTTATGGTGAAGGGTTAGGGTGAAGGGTTAGGGTTTTTGTTAGGCATAGCGTTGGGGTTAGAAGTAAGGGTTACTGTCAGTGTTAGGGTTGTAGGTAGGGTTACGGTTAGGGTTAGCGGTTAGGATTAGGGTTAGGGATTAGGTGTCACTGTGATAACTAGGAGATAGGGTTAGAATTGTGGGATAGGGGTTGTTCTCAGGAAATGGGTTATGCATTAACTTTAGGATAAGAGGTTAAAGTTAGGCGCACGGTGAGGTTTACGTGTTAAGGGGAGAAATAGGAACAGGGTTGGGTGTTATGTTCAGGGTTAGGGTTATCTGTTAAAGGTATTGTTTATGCTTAGTGCACGGGCCCTGTCTGCATTAGGCGGGCGGGGGGAGTTTAGGGGGCTGGGATTGTACCCGGGAACCCACTCTATCATACTCTGGGTATGGGCCCGTGGGTTTCATGCAGGACACAGTGGTAGAGCCTCCTTTCACGCATGGCATGGGAGGATTGCAGGCTTTCTAAACTCTAAGAAAGCAAGAAGTCTTATAATTTGATTTTAGGGTTAGGTTTATGGATAGGGTTAAGGATAAATTTTAGTGTTAGTGTGAGGGCTTAGGGTTAGGGATTAGGGTTAGGGTTAAAGGTTACTCTTAGATTTAACGGTTACACTTTGGTTTAGGGTTGAGGTTTACGGTTAGGGTTAAGATGAGGGGTTAGAGTGTGGTACAGGGTTAGGGTTAAGTGTTAGGTTTAGGGTTGAAGATTAGGATTAGGGTTAGGATTAAAGGTTAGCATGAGAGTGAACGCTTCGTGTTAAGGTTAAGAGTTAGGGTTTAGGGCCGGGCACGGTGGCTCACGCCTGTAATCCTACCACTCTGGGAGGCCGAGGTGGGTGGATCGTTTGAGCTCAGGAGTTCAAGACCAGCCTGAGCAAGAGCGAGACAACATCTGTACTAAAAATAGAAAGAAATTATATGGACAGCTAAAAATATATATAGAAAAAAATTAGCCGGACATGGTGGCGCATGCCTGTAGTCCCAGCTGCTCGGGAGGCTGAGACAGGAGGATTCCTTGAGCTCAGGAGTCTGAGGTTGCTGTGAGCTAGGCTGATGCCACGGCACTCACTCTATCTTGGGCAACAGAGTGAGACTCTCTCAAAAAAAAAAAAAAAAAGATTTAGGGTTTAGGGTTATGGTTAGGGTTAGGGTTAGTTTTAGGGTTAGAGTTATGTGCTATGGTTTATGTTAGAGGTTAGGGTTAGGTTTACTGTTCACGGTTAGGGTTGGGTTTAGGGGTTAGCATTAGGGTTAGGGATTAGGTTTAGGGTAAGTGTCTAGAGTTAATGTTGGGCTTTAGGCTCGGGGCTTAGGTTCAGTGTCAGGGGTTAGCGTTGGTGGTAGGGCTTAGCTTTAGCGGTCAGTTTAAGGGCACAGGACCTGGTTAATCTACGGTGAGAGGGGTGCGGTCGGAGTCACCACGAAAGCACAACATCATTCCCTGGGCCTTGGGACAGGACCTCCATGCAGGACTCAGGCGGAGCCTCATCTCACACATGGCATGGCTGTATTGTAGGCTTGCTTCACTCTGGGAATGGAAGTAGTGTGAGAATTAGGGTTGGGGTTGGGGTTAGGGTTTTTCGTGTTAGGGGTTAGGTTTCGAGTCAGGGTTAGGTGCTAGGGATTAGTGGTTAGGGTTAGAGTTAGTGTTAGGGGTAAGGTGTTAAGTCTGGGTTAGGGGGCCAGGGTAAGTTTTAGGGTTGGAGTTAGCGTTAGGTTTAGGGGTTAGGGTTAAGGGATAGGGTTAGGATTCAGGGTGAGGGTTAGAGGGTTAACAGTTGGTGTTAGGCTTAGGGGTAAGGGATAGTGTTAGGGTTAAGGGTTAGGAGCTTGGTTCAGGTTTAAGGTTAGCATTAGGGGTTGGGGTTAGTGTTAACTGTAGGTCAGTGTTGGGGTTAGATCTCTAGGCATTAGGGTAAAGGTTAGGGTTAGGGTTAAGAGTTAGGGTTCTGTTTAATGGTTAGGATTGGGAATAGGGTTAAGGGTTAGGGTTAAGGTTAGGGGTTATGACTAAGGATCAACGGTTAGGGTTACTTTTAGGCGTAGGATTAGGGTCAGGGGTTAGGGTTAGTGTTAGTGTTGTTGGTCCGGTTAAGGTTAGGGTTGGCGTTTCAGAATTAGGGATTAGGTGTTACGGTTATAGCTAGGAGGTAGGGTTATAATGACGGTATAGGGCTTGTTCTCAGGGTGTCATGCATTAACGTTAAGATATGGGGTTAAAGTTAGGGTTATGGTGAGGTTTACCTGTTAAGGTGAGCAGTAGGATCAGGGTTAGGTGTTATGTTGTGGGTTAGGCTTATGGGTGAGCGGTAGGGTTTATGCTTAGGGCACGGGCCCTGTATGCTCTAGGAGGCAAAGTTAGGTGTCTGTGATGGTCGCTGGGAACCCACTCTACCGCACGCAGTGTATGGGCCTCTGGGTTTCATGCAGGACACTGTGAGAGAGCCTCCTTTCACGCATGGCGTGGGAGGATTGCAGGCTTTCTAAACTCTAAGAAAGCAAGAAGTCTGAGAATTAGATTTAGGGTTAGGGTTATGGTTAGGGTTAAGGATGAAGTTTAGTGTTAGTGTGAGGGCTTAGGCTTAGGGATTACGGTTAGGGTTAAAGGTTACTCTTAGATTTAACGGTTACACTTTGGTTTAGGGTTGAGGTTTAAGGTTAGGGTTAAGATGAGGGGTTAGGGTTTGGTACAGGGTTAGGGTTAAGTGTTAGGTTTAGGGTTGAAGATTAGGATTAGGGTTAGGATTAAAGGTTAGCGTGAGAGTTAACGTTTAGGGTTAAGGTTAAGAGTTAGGGTTTAGGGTTAGGGTTAGGGTTAGGGTTAGTTTTAGGGTTAGAGTTATATGCTATGGTTTGTGTTAGAGGTTAGGGATAGGTTTACTGTTCACGGTTAGGGTTACGTTTAGCGGTTAGCATTAGGGTTAGGGTTAGGGTTAGGGTTAAGGGATAGGATTAGGTTTAAGTGTTGGGCTTAGGGTTAGGGTTTAGTGTTAGGGTTATCATTAAGGATTAGGGTTAGGGTCAGGGTTAAATGCTTGGGTGCGGGTAATGTTTAGGGTCAGGGTTAAGGTTCACGGATAGGGTTAGTGTTAAGGGTTACGGGTAGGTTTAGGGTTCAGGGTTAGTGTTAGCATTAAGGCTTAAGGTTAGGATTAGGCGGTAGATTAGATTTAGGGTTATATCTAGGCGTTAGGGTAAGTGCTAGGGTTAGGGGTAAGAGATAGGGTTAGGTTTAATGCTTAGGATTAGGGTTAGGGTTTGGGGTTAAAGTAAGTGTTAGTCGTTAGGTTTAAGGATCCAGGTTAGGGTTATTTTTAGCTGTAGTGTTAGGGTTAGGGATAAGGGATACCATTAGCATTAAGGGTCTTCCTTACTGTAGCGTTAAGGGCTAGGCTTAGAGTTAAAGGTGAAGGTTAGGGTCAGTGTTAAGAATTAGGGTGAGGGTTAACGGTTAGGGTAAAGGTTAAGCGTTAGGGTTAGGAATTAGTGATTAGGGTTTTTGGTTAGTGTTAGGGTTAGCGGTTAGGAGTTAGTGTTTTATGAAGGGGTATGGTTAGAATTAGGATTGGGATTAGAGTTAGGGTTAGGTATAGGGGTTAGGTTTAGGGGTTAGTTTTAGGGTAAAAGGATAGGATTAGGGTTATGGGTTGGGCTTAGGTTTAGGGTTAAAGTTTACTGCTAGGGTTAGGGATAGGGTTCAGGGTTAGCTTTAGGCGTTCTGGTTAGGGTTAGGTGTTAGGTTAGTGTCAGGGTTAGGTCTAGTCGTGAGGGTAAGGTTTAGGGTTAGCTTAAGAGCCAGGGTTAGGTTTAATGGTTAGGATTAGCATTACGGTTAAGGGTTCGGTAATGCGTAGTGGTTTGGGTGAAGGGTGAAGTGTTAGGGCTTTTGTTAGGCATAGCGTTGGGGTTAGAACTAAGGGTTCCTGTCAGTGTTAGGGTTGTAGGCAGCGTTACGGTTAGGCTTAGCGGTTCAGAATTAGGGTTAGGGATTAGGTGTTACACTTATGACTAGGAGATAGGGTTAGAATTATTGGATAGGGGATGTTCTCAGGGAATGGTTTATGTATTAACGTTACGATAAGAGGTTAAAATTAGGCTCACGGTGAGGTTTACGTGTTAAGGGAGAAATAGGAAGAGGGTTAGGTGCTATGTTCAGGGTTAGGGTTATCTGTTAAAGGTATTGTTTATGCTTAGCGCACGGGCCCTGTCTGCATGAAGCTGGGGGGAGGTTAGGGGGCTGGCATTGTCACCGGGAACCCGCTGTATCGGATTCTGGGTATGGGCCCGTGGTTTTCATGCAGGACACAGTGGTAGATCCTCCTTTCCCACATGGCATGGGAGAATTGCAGGCTTTCTAAACTCTAAGAAAACAAGAAGTCTGAGAATTAGATTTAGGGTTAGGATTATGGTTAGGGTTCAGGATGAAGTGTAGTGTTATGGTGACGGGATAGGGTTACAGATTAGGGTTACGGTTTAAGGTTACTCTTAGGTTTAACAGTTACAGTTCGTTTTAGTGTTGAGGTTTGCAGATAGGGTTAAGATGAGGGGTTAGGGTTTGGTACATGGTTAGGGTTGTGTTAGGTTTAGGGTTGATGATTAGGATTAGGGTTGGGATTAAAGGTTAGCATGAGAGTTAACGGTTAAGGTTAAGGTTAAGGGTTAGAGTTAGGGTTTAGGTTCAGGGTTAAGCGTTAGGGTTAGTTTTAGGGTTCGAGTTATGTGTTAGGGTTTGTGTTAGAGGTTAGGGTTAGGTTTACTGTTCACGGTTAGGGTTACCTCTAGGGGTTAGCATTAGGGTTAGGGATTAGGTTTAGGGTAAGTGTTTAGAGTTAGTGTTGGGCTTTAGGCTCGGGGCTTAGGTTCAGGGTCAGGGGTTAGGGTTGTTGGTAGGGCTTAGCTTTAGTGGTCAGTTTAAGGGCACAGGACCTGGTTAATCTACGGTGAGAGGGGTGTGGTCGGAGTCACCACGAGAGCACAACATCATTCCCTGGGCCTTGGTAGAGGACCTACATGCAGGACTCAGGCGGAGCCTCATCTCACACATGGCATGGCTGTATTGTAGGCTTGCTTCACTCTGGAAATGGAATTAGTGTGAGAATTAGGGATAGGTTTGGGGTCAGGGGTTTCGAGTTAGGGATTAGGTTTCGAGTCAGGGTCAGGTGCTAGGGATTAGTGGTTAGGGTTAGAGTTAGTGTTAGAGGTTAGGTGTTAAGTCTGGGTTCGGGGGCCAGGATTAGGTTTAGGGTTGGTGTTAGCGTTAGGGTTAGGTGTTAGGGTTAAAGTTTAGGCTTAGAGTCAGGGTTAAGTGTTAGGGTGAGGCTTAACATTTAGGGTTAAGGTTAGGGGGTTAGGGATAGGGTTAGGGTTAAGGGTTAGTTTTATAGTTCAGGTTTAATGTTAGGATCAGGGGTTAGGGTTAGTGTTAACTGTAGGTCAGTGTTGGGGTTAGATCTCTAGGCATTAAGGTATAGGTTAGGGGTAGAGTTAAGTAGGGTTATGTTTAATGGTTAGGATTGGGATTAGCGTGAAGGGTTAGTGTTAAGGTTTAGGGGTTATGACTAAGTATCAATGGTTAGGGTTACTTTTAGGTGTAGGGTTAGGGTAAGTGTTTAGGGTTAGTGTTAGTGTTGTTGGTAGGATTAAGGTTAGGGTTGGCGTTTCAGAATTAGGGATTAGGTGTTACGGTTATGGCTAGGAGTTAGGGTTAGAATTACGCTATAGGGCTTGTTCTCAGGGTGTCATGCATTATCGTTAATATAAGGGGTTAAAATTAGGGTTACGGTGAGGTTTACGTGTTAAGGTGGACAGTAGGATCAGGGTCAGGTGTTATGTTTCGGGTTAGGGTTATGGGTGAGGGGTAGGGTTTGTGCTTAGGGCACAGGCCCTGTATGCACTAGGAGGCGAAGTTAGGGGTCTGTGATGGTCGCTGGGAACCCACTCTATCGTACGCAGTGTATGGGCCTCTGGGTTTCATGCAGGACACTGTGGCAGAGCGGGCTTTCATGCATGGCTTAGTAGGATTGTAGGCTTTCAAAACTCTGAGAAAGCAAGAAGTCTGAGAGTTAGATTTAGAGTTAGTATTATGGTACGGTTTAGGGATGAGGATTAGTGATAGGGTGAGGGCTTAGGGTTAGGGATTAGGGTTAGGGTTAGGGTTGTTGGTAGGGTGAAGGTTAGGGTTGGCATTTTAGAATTAAGGATGAGGTGTTACGGTTATGGCTAGGGGTTAGGATTAGAATTATGGGATAGGGCTCCTTCTCAGTGTGTTATGCATTAACGTTAAGATAAGGGGATAAGTTAGGGTTACGGGGAGGTTTATGTTTTAAGGTGAGCAATAGGATCAGGGTCAGGTGCTATGTTCAGAGTGAGTGTTATCTGTTAGGGGTAGTGTTTATATTTAGCGTACAGGCTCTGTCTGCACTGGGCGGGGGGCTGGGGTTACGGGGATGGGATTTCGTCGGGAACCCACTCTATCATACGCTAGGTATGGGCTCCTGGTTTCATGCAAGAGAGAGCTGCAGAGCCCCCTTTTACTCATGGCATGGGAGGATTTTAGGCTTTCTAAACTCTAAGAAAGCAAGAAGTCTGAGAATTAGATTTAGGGGTAGGATTATGATAATGTTTAGGGTTAGGGTTAGTGTTAAGGTGGGGTCTTAGGGTTAGGGGTTAGCGTTAGAGGTTAGTGTTAGGTTTAACAGTTACAGTTAGGTTTATGGTTAAGTTTGAGGGTTAGGGTTAAGGTTTGGGTTTAGCGTTTGACACAGGGTTAGGCTTCAGTGTTAGCTTTATGGTTAAAGATTAGGATTAGGGTTAGTGTGAGGGTTAATGGTAAGGGTCAAGATTAAGGGTTAGGGTTGGGGTTAGGGTTAGGTTTAGGGTTAGGGGTTAGGGTTAGGCTTAGGGTTAAGGGATAGGAATAGGGTTAAGTGTTGGGCTTATGATTAGGGTTAAAGTTTAGTGTTAGGGTTAATGTTTAGTGTTATGGTCCAGTTTAAGTTTTAGGGTGAGGGTTAACAGTTAGGATTAGGCTTAGGGGTTAGGGATATAGTGAAGGATCAGTGTTAGGGTTAGGTTTAGGGTTGAGGGTTAGGGTTAGCTTTAGGGGTTATGGTTAGTGTTAGGTGTTAGGTTAGTGTCAGGGTTAGGTCTAGTCGTGAGGGTAAGGTTTAGGGTTAGCTTTAAGAGGTACGGTTAGGTTTAATCGTTAGGATTAGGATTACGGTTAAGGGTTAGGGTAATGCGTAGGGATTAGGGTGACGGTGAAGGGTTAGGGCTTTTTTTAGGCATAGCGTTGGGGTTAGAACTAAGGGTTCCTGTCAGTGTTAGGGTTGTAGGCAGCGTTACGGTTAGGCTTAGTGGTTGAGAATTAGGGTTAGGGATTAGGTGTTACAGTTATGACTAGGAGATAGGGTTAGAATTATTGGATAGGGGATGTTCTCAGGGAATGGGTTATGCATTAACGTTGGATAAGAGGTTAAAGTTAGGCTCACGGTGAGGTTTACATGTTAAGGGGAGAAATAGGAACAGGATTAGGTGCTATGTTCATGGTTAGGGTTATCTGTTAAAGGTATTGTTTATGCTTAGCGCACGGGCCCTCTCTACATTAAGCTGGGGCGAGGTTAGGGGGCTGGGATTGTCACCGGGAACCCACTGTATCAGACTCTGGGTATGGGCCCGTGGTTTTCATGCAGGACACAGTGGTAGAGCCTCCTTTCACGCATGGCATGGGAGGATTGCAGGCTTTCTAAACTCTAAGAAAGCAAGAAGTCTGAGAATTAGATTTAGGGTTAGGATTATGGTAAGGGTTCAGGATGAAGTGTAGTGTTATGGTGAGGGGATAGGGTTACAGATTAGGGTTACGGTTTAAGGTTACTGTTAGGTTTAACGGTTACAGTTCGTTTTAGGGTTGAGGTTTGTTGATAGGGTTAAGATGAGGGGTTAGGGTTTGGTACAGGGTTAGGGTTGTGTTAGGTTTAGGGTTGAAGATTAGGATTAGGGTTAGGATTAAAGGTTAGCATGAGAGTTAACGGTTAAGGTTAAGGTTAAGGGATAGGGTTAGGGTTTAGGTTCAGGGTTAAGGGTTAGGGTTAGTTTTAGGGTTAGAGTTATGTGTTAGGATTTGTGTTAGAAGTTAGGGTTAGGTTTACTGTTCACGGTTAGGGTTACGTTTAGGGTTTAGCATTAGGGATAGGGATTAGGTTTAGGGTAAGTGTTTGGAGTTAGTGTTGGGCTTTAGGCTCGGGGCTTAAGTTCAGGGTCAGGGGTTAGGGTTGGTGGTAGGGCTTAGATTTAGCGGTCAGTTTAAGGGCACAGGACCTGGTTAATCTACGGTGACAGGGGTGTGGTCTGAGTCACCACGAAAGCACAACATCATTCCCTGGGCCTTGGGACAAAACCTACATGCAGGACTCAGGCGGAGCCTCATCTCACACATGGCATGGCTGTATTGTAGGCTTGCTTCACTCTGGGAATGGAAGTAGTGTGAGAATTAGGGTTAGGTTTGGGTTTAGGGGTTTCGAGTTAGGGGTTAGGTTTCGAGTCAGGGTCAGGTGCTAGGGATTAGTGGTTAGGGTTAGAGTTTGTGTTAGGGCTTAGGTGTTAAGTCTGGGTTAGGGGGCCAGGGTTAGGTTTAGGGTTGTGGTTAGCGTTAGGGTTAGGGGTTAGGGTTAAGGGATAGGGTTAGAGTCAGGGTTAATGTTAGGGTGAGGCTTAACAGTTAGGGTTAGGGTTAGGGGGTTAGGGATAGGGTTAGGGTTAAGGGTTAGGTTTATGGTTCAGCTTTAAGGTTAGGATTCGGGGTTAGGATTAGTGTTAACTGTAGGTCAGTGTTGGGGTTAGATATCTAGGCATTAGGGTACAGTTTAGCGGTAGGGTTAAGTAGGGTTATGTTTAATGGTTAGGATTGGGATTAGCGTGAAGGGTTAGGGTTAAGGTTTAGGGGTTATGACTAAGGATCAATGGTTAGGGTTATTTTTAGGCGTAGGGTTAGGGTAAGGGTTTAGGGTTAGGGTTAGGGTTGTTGGTAGGGTGAAGGTAGGGTTGGCATTTTAGAATTAGGGATGAGGTGTTAGGGTTATGGCTCGGGATTAGATTTAGAATTATGGGATAGGGCTTCTTCTCAGGGTGTTATACATTAATGTTAAGATAAGGGGATAAGTTAGGGTTTCGGAGAGGTTTATGTTTTAAGGTGAGCAATAGGTTCAGGGTCAGGTTTTATATTGAGGGTGAGGGTTATCTGTTAGGGATAGTGTTTATACTTAGCGTACGGTCCCTGTCTGCACTGGGTGGGGGGCGGGGGTTAGAGGGATGGGATTGTCCCCGGGAACGCACTCTATCATACGCTGGGTATGGGCTCCTGGGTTTCATGCAGGACACAGTGGAAGAGCCCCCTTTTACTCATGGCATGGGAGGATTGTAGGCTTTCTTAACTCTGAGAAAGCAAGAAGTCTGAGAATTAGATTTAGGGGTAGGATTATGGTAATGTTTAGAGAGGAAGATTAGTGTTAGGGTGGCCTCTGAGGGTTAGGGGTTAGCGTTAAAGGTTAGTGTTATTTTTAATAGTTACAGTTACGTTTACGGTTAAGTTTCAGGGTTAGGGTTAAGGTTTGGTTTTAGCGTTTGGCACAGGGTTAGGCTTCAGTGTTAGGTTTATGGTTAAAGATTAGGATTAGGGTTAGGGTTAAGGGTTAGTGTGAGGGTTAATGGTAAGGGTCAAGATTAAGTGTTACGGTTGGGGTTAGGGTTAGGAATAAGGCTTCGTGTAACGTTTAGGGTTAGAGTTAAGTGTTATGGTTATGGCTAGAGGTTAGGGTTAGGTTTAGGGTTTATGGTTAGGGTTACATTTAGGGGTTCGGGTTACGGGTTAAGTTTACGGTGAGTGTTTAGTGTTACTGTTGGGCGTTAGGATAAGGGCCGAGGTTTAGGGTTAGGATTTAGGTTTAGTGTTAGGGCTTAGATTTAGTGGTTAGTTTAAGGGCACATGCTCTGTTTAATCTATGGTGGGAAGGGTGCAGACTGGGTCGCCTCAACACCACACCATCGTACCTGGGCCTCGGGCCCAGACCTACATGCAGGACTCAGGCAGAGCCTCTTCTCATTTGTGGCATGGCTCTATTGTAGGCTTGGTCAACTCTGAGAACGGACGAAGTGTGAGAATTAGGGTTATGGTTTGGGTTATGTGTTTAGGGTTAGAGGTTAGGGTTTGAGTGAAGTTTAGCTGTTAGGAATTAGAAGTTAGGATTAGTGTGTCATGGGTTAGGTGTTAGGTTTTTGTAAGGGGCTAGCGTTAGATTTAGGGTTAGGGTTAATGTTCGGGCGGATTAGGGGTCAGCCTTAGGGTTAGGCTTACGAGATAGGATTAAGGTAAAGGGTGAAGGCTTAAGATTAGCAGTAAGGGTTAAGGTTAGGGTTAAGGGTTAGGGTTTCGGTCCAAGTTAAGGGTGAGAGTGAGGGTTAACATTTGCGATTAGGGTAATGGTTTAGGGATAGTAATAGGTTTAAGGGATAGGGTTAGGGTTAGGTTTAGGGTTCGGGGTTAGGGTTAGCATTAGCGGTTAGGGTTAGGGTTAGGGGTTAGGGTTACAGTTAGGGTTAGGTCTAGGCATTATGGTAATGGTTCGTGTTAGGGTTAAGAATTAGGGTTAGGTTTAATTGTTAGGATTATGATCAGTGTAATGGTTAGGGTTAGGGTTAGTGGTTAGAGTTAGGGTTAGTGTTAGGGTTGTTTGTAGGGTGAAGGTAATATTTAACAGTTGAGAATTAAGGTTAGGGATTAGGTGTTACGGTTATGCTAGGAGTTAGGCTTAGAATTAAGGGATAGGGTTTGTTCTTAGGGTAAGTGTTATTCAATAACATTAGGATACGGGGTTAAAGTTAGGGTTACAGTGAGGTTTACGTGTTAAGGTGAACAATAACATCAGGGTTAGGTGTTATGTTCAGGGTTAGGGTTATGGGTGAGGTGCAGGGTTTTTGCTTAGGGCATAGGCCCTGTCAGCACTAGCAGGGGGAGTTAGGGGGCCGTGATTGTCCCCAGGAACCCACTCTATTGTACACAGAGTATGGGCTCCTGGGTTTCATGCAGGACACTGTGGTAGAGCCAGCTTTCACGCATGGCTTTGGAGAATTGTAGGCTTTTAAAACTCTGAGATAGCAAGAAGTCTGAGAATTAGATTTAGGGTTAGGATTATGGTTAGAGTTAGGAATGAAGATTAGTCAGGGAGAGGGCTTAGGGTTAGGGCTTAAGCTTCGAGTGAGGATTAGGGGTTAGGGAGTAGGTGTTGGGTTTAGTGATAGGGTTAGGGTTTAGGGGTTAGGGTTGGGTTAGGGGCTAGGGTTAGATTTATGGTGGGGTTATGGTTAGCATTAGGGGTTAGGGTTAGGGTTAAGGGATAGGATAAGGGTTAAGTGTTAAGGCTTAGGGTTAGCGTTAAGTGTTAGGTTTAGTTTTAAGGGTTAGGGTTACAGTTCGAGTTAAGGGTTAGTGTGGGGTTAACAGTTAGGGCTAGGCTTATGGCTTAAGGATAGAGTTAGGTTTAAGTCTTAGGATTAGGGTTCAGTGTTAGGGTTAGCATTAGGGATTAGGGTTAGGGTTAGGGGTTACGTTTACTCTTAGGGTTAGGTCTAGGCGTTAGGGTACGTGTTAGTGTTAGGCTTAAGAGTTAGGGTTAGGTTTAATTGTTAGGATTAGGATCAAGGTTAAGGGTTAGGGTTAAGGTTAGGGGTTAGGGTTAAGTGTCAAGTGTTACGGTTATTTTTAGGTGTACGGTTAGGGTTAGCGGTTAGGGTTAGGGTTAGTGTTAGGGTTGTTTGTAGGGGTAAGGTAATGTTTAGCAGTTTTGAATTAGCCTTAGGGATTAGGTGTTATAATTGTGGCTAGGAGTTAGGGTTAGAATTAAGGGATAGGGGTTGTTCTTAGGGTAAGTCTTATGCATTAACGTTAGGATAACGGGTTCAAGTTAGAGTTATGGTGAGGTTGATGTGTTAAGGTGAGCAATAGTATCAGTGTGAGCTGTGATGTTCAGGGTTAGGGTTATGGGTGAGGGGTAGTGTTTATGCTTATATCACGAGCCCTCCCTGCTCTAGGAGGGGGCTTAGGGGGCTGGGATAGATGCCAGAAGCCACTCTATCATATGCTGGGTATGGGCCCCCTGGTTTCATGCCGGACACAGTGGCCGAGCCTCCTTCTACACATGGCATGGGAGGATTGTAGGCTTTGTAAACTCTGAGAAAGCAAGAAGTCTGAGAATTAAATTTAGGGCTAGGATTAGGGTTAGGGTTAGCAATATAGGTTACTGTTATGGTGAGGGCTTAGGGTTAGGGGTTTCGGTTAGGGTCAGGGTTAAAGGTTAGTGTTAGGTTTAACAGTTACAGTTAGGTTTAGGGTTAAGCTTTAAGGTTTACGGTTAGGGTTAAGATTAGGGGTTAGGTTTTGGTACAGGGTAAGGGTTAAGTGCTAGGTTTAGGGTTAAAGATTAGGATTAGGGTTAGGGTTAAGGTTTAGTGTGAGGGTTAACGGTTAGGGTTAAGGTTAAGTGTTAGGGTTATGGGTTAGGGTTAGGGTTAAGTGTTCATGTTAGGTTTAGGGTTAGAGTTAAGTGTTATGGTTAGGGTTAGGGGTTTGGGTTAGGGTTAGGGTTCATGGTTAAGGTTACATTTAAGGGTTAGGTTTAGGGTAAGTGTTTAGTGTTAGTGTTGGGCATTAGGGTCAGGGCTTAGGTTTAGGGTTAGGGGTTAGGGTCAGTGTTTGGGCTTTGATTTAGCGGTTAGTTTAAGGGTACAGGACCTGTGTAATCTATGGTGAGAAGGGTGCAGAATGTTTCCATGCGACACCACACCATCGGATCCTGGGCCTTTGGCCCAGACCTACTTGCAGGACTCATGCAGAAACTCTACTCACGCATTGCATGGTTGTATTTTAAGCTTGGTTAACTCTGAGAATGGAAGTAGTGTGAGAAATAGGGTTATGGTTAGGGTTAAGGGTTTGTTGTTAGGGGTTAGGGTTCAAGTGAGGTTTAGTGGTTAGGGACTAGGATTTAGGGCTAGTGTTAGGGTTAGGGGTTAGTGGTTAGGGGTTAGTTTTGCGTTAGGGGCTAGGGTTAGATTTATGGTTGGGGTTAGTGTTAGGGTTAGGATTAGGCATCAGGGTTAGTGTTAGGGTTAAAGGATAGGATTGGGGTTAAGTGTTAAGGCTTAGGGTTTGTGTTAAGTGTTAGGGTTGGGGTTTAGGCTTAGGGTTACGGTTCGAGTTAAGCTCTAGGGTGAGGGTTAAAGATTAGGCTTAGGATTATTGGTTAGGGATAGAGTTATGTTTAAGGGTTAGGGATAGGGTTAGGTTTAGGGTTCAGTGTTAGGGTTAGCATTAGGGGTTAGGGTTAGCGGTTAGGCGTAGTGATGTATTAAGGGCTATGGTTAGAATTAGGATTGGGGTTAGTGTTAGGTTTAGGGTTAGGGGTTAGGTTTAGGGTTAAGGGATAGGATTATGGTTAAGGGTTGGGCGTAGGTTTAGGGTTAAAATTTAGTGTTAGGGTTAAGATTTAGTGTTAGGGTCCGGTTTAAGGGTTAGGGTGAGGGTTAACGGTTAGGGTTAGGGTTAGGGGTTAGGGATATAGTTAGTATTAAGTGTTAGGGTTAGGTTTAGGGTTCAGGGTTAGGGTTAGCTTTAGGGGTTATGATTAGGGTTAGGTGTTAGTTTAGTGTTAGTGTTAGGTCTAGGCGTCAGGGTAAGGTTTAGGGTTAGGGTTAAGAGCTAAGTTTGGGTTTAGTGGTTAGGATTAGGATTAGGGTTAGGAGTTAGGGTAAAGGGTCAAGGGTTAGCATTATTTTTAGCCATAGCTTTGGCGTTAGGAGTAAGGGTTAGGTTCAGTGTTAGGGTAACAGTAGGTTACCGTAACAGTAACTACGTAGGGTAACAGTTAGTGTTAGTGGTTTAGAATTAGGGTTAGGGATTAGTTGTTACAGTTATGACTAGGAGATAGGGTTAGAATTATGGGATAGGGGTTATTCTCAGGGTAAGTGTTATGCATTAACGTTAGGATAAGAGGTTAAAGTTCAGGTTACAGTGAGGTTTACATTCTAAGGTGAGCAATAGAATCAGGGTTAAACATTATTTTCAGGGTTAGAGTTTTGGGTGAGGTGTAGAGTTTATGCTTAGGACACCGGCCTTGTCTGCATTAGGCGGGGGGCGGGAGTTAGGGGGCTGGGATTGTCACCAGGAACTCACTCTATCGTACTCTGGTTATGGGCCCCAGCGGTTCATTCAGGACACAGTGGAAGAGCCTCCTTTCACGCATGGAATGGGAGGATTGTAGGCTTTCTAAACTCTAAGAAAGCAAGAAGACTGAGAATTAGATTTAGGGTTAGGGTTAGGGTTCGGGTTAAGGATCAAGGTTAGTGTTAGGGTGAAGGCTTAGAGTTAGGGGTTACGGGTAGCGTTACAGGTTACTCTTAGTTTTAACCGTTACAGTTAGGTTCAGGGTTAAGGTTTACGGTTAGGTTTAAGGTTAGGGTTTAGGGTTTGGTACAGGATTAGGGTTAAATATTAGGTTTAGGGTTAAAGATTACGATTACGGTTAGGTTTAAAGGTTAGTGTGAGGGTTAACAGTCAGGGTTAAAGTTAAGAGTTAGGGTTAGGGTTAGTGTTAGGATTAAGGGTTCATGTTAGGTTTAGGGTTAGAGTTAAGTGCTATGGTTAGCGCTCGAGGTTAGGGTTAGGTTTAGGGTTCACAGTTAGGGTTATGTTTAGGGGTTAGCATTAGGGTTAGGGATTAGCTTTAGGGTAAGAGTTTAGAGTTAGTGTTGGGCTTTAGGCTCAGGGCTTAGGTTTAGGGTCAGAGGTTAGGGTTGATGTTAGGGCTTAGATTTAGCGGTTAGTTTAAGGGCACAGGACCTGTTTATTCTACAGTGAGAGGGGTTAGGGTTAGGGTTAGGGTTGGCGTAAGGGTTACGGTTAGATTTAACCTTGGGGTTAGTGTTAGGGTTAGGGGTTAAAAACACCTACAGCCAGCCCTAACCCGATTTCTCACACTTCTTCCATTCTCAGAGTTAACCAAGCCTACAATACAGCCATGTCATGCGTGAGAAGAGGCTCCACCTGAGCCCTGTATGTAGGTCTTGGCCCAAGGCCCAGCGTATGGTGGTGTCGTGTCGCAGCGACCCTGTGCACCACTCTCACCATAGATTAAACAGGTCCTGTGCCCTTAAACTAACCGCTAAATCTCAGCCCGAACACTAATCCTAACCCCTAACCCGAAAAGTTATCCTTAACCCTAACTGTTAACACTCAAACTAACCCTTAACTCTAACCCTAGTCATGATCTTTAACCCTAACCCTAACACTTAACCCTAACCCTGTACCAAACCGTAACCCCTAAGCTTAACCCTAACCCTAAACCTAAACCCTAAGTCTAACTGTAACTGTTAAACCTAACAGTAACTTTTAACCCTAAAACTAACCCTATCCCCTTACCCGAAGCCCTCACCCTAAGATTAAACTTCATCCCTAACCATAACGATAATCCTAACCCTAAATCTAATTCTCAGACTTCTTACTTTCTTAGAGATTTGAAAGCTTACAATCCTCCTTTACCATGCGTGAAATCAGGCTCTGCCAGAGTGTCCTACAAGAAACCCATGGGCCCATACCCTGCATACGATAGAGTGGGTTTCTGGTGACAATCGCATCCCCCTCAATCCCACTCCTAGGGCAGACAGGGCCCATACCCTAAGCAAAACCCTACCCCTCACTCATAATTCTAACCCTGATCCTATTGCTCACCTTAACACATAAACCTCACCGTAAACCTAACTTTAACCACTTATTCTAACGTAAATGCATAACACTTATGCTAAGAACAACCCCTATCACTTAATACTAACCCAAACTCCTAGCCATAACAGTAACCCCTAATCCCTAACCCTAATTCTAACCACTAAACATTACCTTAACCCTACAAACAACCCTAATACTAACCCTAACCTTAAACGCTAACCCTAACCTTATCCCTAAACATAACCTTAAAAGTTTACCCTAAACCCTAACCCTATCCCCTAACCCTAAGCCTAACCCTTAATTCTGATCCTAATCCTAACAATTAAACCTAACCCTAACACTAACCCTTACCTTAATGCCTAGACCTAATCTTAGCAGTAAAACTACCTCTAACCCTAACCCTAGACCTTAATCCTAACACTATCCCTAACTTATAACCCTAACTGTTAACCCTCATCCTAACCCTTAACTCGGACCATAACCCTAACCCTTAACCCTAACCCATCCCTTAATGCTAACCCTAAGCCTTAACCCTTAACCCTAATCCTATCCCTTAACCCTAACCCTAACCCCTAACCCTAACCCTACCCCAACCCTAAATCTAACCCTAGTCCCTAACCCAACCCTAACCGTTAACCCCTAATGCTAACATTAACCCTAACCCCTAATCCCTAACCCCTAACCCTCACTCGAACACTAACCCCTAACCCCAAACACCTAACCCTAATCATAACCATAATTCTCACACTTCCTCCATTCTCAGAGTTAGCCAAGCCTACAATAAAACCATGCCATGCGTGAGAAGAGGCTCTGCCTGAGACCTACATGTAGGTCTGGGCCCAAGGCCTAGGGTACGATGGTGTGGTGTGGCGATGACCCATTCCGCACACTTCTCACCATAGATTACACAGGTCCTGTGCCCTTAAAATAACCTCTAAATCTAAGCCCTAACACTAACTCTAACACTAACCCCTAACCCTAAACTTAAGCCCTGACCCTAACGCCCAACACTAACATTAAACCCTTACCCTATTCCTAACCCATAACCCTACTGCCTAAACGTAACCCTAACGATGAACCCTACCCCTAACCATAACCCCAAACCCTAAGCCCTCACCCTAACACTAATCTTCATCCCTAAACCGTGCCGTAATCCTAACCCGAAATCTAATTCTCAGAGTTTTGAAAGCCTACAATCCTACTAAGCCATGCATGAAAGCCCGCTCTACCACAGTGTCCTGCATGAAACCCAGAGGCCCATACACTGCGTACTAAAGAATGGGTTCCCAGGGATCATCACAGATCCCTAACTTCGCCTCCTAGTGCATACAGGGCCCGTGCCCTAAGGATAAACCCTACCCTTCACCCATAACCCTAACCCAGAACATAACACCTAACCCTGATCCTACTGCTCACCTTAACAGGTAAAGCTCACCGTAACCCTAACTTTAAGCCCTTATCTTAACGTTAATGCATGACACCCTGAGAACAAGACCTATACCGTAATTCTAACCCTAACTCCTAGCCACAACCATAACACCTAATCCCTAATTGTGAAACGCCAACCCTAACCTTAATCCTCCGAACAACACTAACAATAACCCTAACCCCTTACGCTAACCCTACACATAAAAATAACCCTAACCGTTGATCCTTAGTCATAACCCCTAACCTTAACCCTAACTCTTCACGCTAATCCCAATCCTAACCATTAAACATAACCCTAACTCTTAACCCTAACCCTAATCTTTACCCTAATGCCTAGAGATCTAAACCCAACACTGACCTACAGTTAACACTAACGCTAACCCCCTAATGCTAACCTTAAACCTGAAACATAGCCTTGACCCTTAACCCTAAACCTATCCCTAACCCCCTAACCCTAACTGTTAACCCTGACCCTAACCCTTAACCCTGACCCTAACCCTAAACCTGAACCCTAACCCTAAGCCTAACCCTTAACCCTAACCCTATCCCTTAACCCTAAACCCTAACCCTAACGCTAACTCCAAACCTAAAACTTACCATGGCCCCCTAAAGCAGACTTAACACTTAACCCGTAACACTAACTCTAACCCTAACCACTAATCCCTACCACCTAACCCTGAGTCAAAACCTAACCCCTAACTTGCAACCCCTAACCCCAACCCTAACCCTAATTCTCACACTACTTCCATTCCCAGAGTGAAGCAAGCCTAAAATACAGCCATGCCATGTGTGAGATGAGGCTCCGCCTGAGTCCTGCATGTAGGTCTTGTCCCAGGGCCCAGGGAATGATGTTGTGCTTTGTGGTGACTCCGAACAGACCCCTCTCACCATAGATTAAACAGCTCCTGTGCCCTTAAACTGACCGCTAAATCTAAGCCCTACCACCAACTCTAACCCCTGACCCTGAACCTAAGCCCCGAGCCTAAAGACGAACACTAACTCTAAACCCTTACCCTAAACCTAATCCTTAACCCTAATGCTAACCCCTAAACGTAACCCTAACCCTGAACAGTAAACCAAACCCTAACCTCTAACACAAACCCTAACACATAACTCGAACCCTAAAACTAACCCTAACCCTTAACCCTAAACCTAAACCCTAACCCTAACTCTTAACCTTAACCCTAACCGTTAACTCTCACGCTAACCTTTAATCCTAACCCTAATCCTAATCTTCAACCCTAATTCTAACACTTAACCCTAACCCTGTACCTAACCCTAACCCTATACCAAACCCTAACCCCTCATCTTAACCCTAACCGTAAACCTCAACCCTAAACCGAACTGTAACTGTTAAACCTAAGAGTAACCTTTAACCCGAACCCTAATCACTAACCCTAAGCCCTCACCCTTACACTAAACTTCATCCTTAACCCTAACCATAATCCTAACCCTAAATCTAATTCTCAGACTTCTTGCTTTCTTAGAGTTTAGAAAGCCTGCAATCCTCCCATGCCATGTGTGAAAGGAGGCTCTACCACGGTGTCCTGCATGAAACCCACGGGCCCATACCCAGAGGACGATACAGTGGGATCCTGGTGACAATCCCAACCCCCGAACCTCCTCCCCTGCCTAATGCAGACAGGGCCCGTGCGCTAAGCATAAACAATACCTGTAACAGATATCCCTCACCCTGAACATAACACCCAACCCTGTTCCTATTTCTCCCCTTAACACGTAAAACTGACCGTGAGCCTAACTTTAACCTCTTATCCTAACGTTAGTGCATAACACATTCCCTGAGAACAACCCCTATCCACTAATTCTCACCCTATCTCCTATTCATCACTGGAACACCTAATCCCTAACTCTAATTCTAAACCGCTAACCCTAACCGTAACCCTGCCTACAACCCTAACACTGACAGTAACCCTTACTTCTAACCCCAACGCTATGCCTAACAAAAACCCTTAACCCTTCACCCTAACCCCTAAGCCTTACCCTAACCTTTAACCTTAATCCTAATCCTAACCATTAAACCTAACCCTAGCTCTTAAAGCTAACCCTAAACCTTACCCTCACGACTAGACCTAACCCTGACACTAACCTAACACCTAACCCTAACCATAACCCCTAAAGCTAACCCTAACCCTGAACCCTAAACCTAATCTTAACACTGAACCCTCACTATATCCCCAACCTCTAAGCCTAATCCTAACCGTTAACCCTCACCCTAACACTTAAACTGGACCATAACACTAAACATTAACCCGAACACTAAACTTTAACCCTAAATCTGAGCCCAACCCTTAACCCTAATCCTATCCTTTTACCCTAAACCTAACCCCTAAACCTAACCCTAACACTAACCCCAATCCTAATTCTAACCATATCCCTTCATAAAACACTAACTCCTAACCCTAACACTTACCAAAAACCCTAATCGCTAATCCCTAACACTAACGCTTAACCTTTACCGTAACCGTTAACCCTCACCATAACCCTTAACACTAAACTTAACCTTTAATCTAAGTGTGACCCTTAACCATAAAAGTAAGGAAAACCCTTACGCCAATCTTATCCCTTATCCCTAACACTACAACTAAACATAACCCTAACCTTTGATCCTTAAACCTAACCCCTAACACTTACTTTAACCCAAAACCCTAACCCTAATCCTAAGCATTAAACCTAACCCTATCTCTTAACCCTTACTCTAACGCCTAGATCTAAACCTAAATGTAACCTACCACCTAATCCTAACCTTAAGCCCTAATGCTAACTCTAACCCTGAACCCTAAACCTACCCGTAACCCTTAACACTAACCCTATCCGTAATCCTTAACCCTGACCCTAACCATTACCCGCACCCAAACATTTAACCCTGACCCTAACCCTAATCCTTAACGATAACCCTAACACTAAACCCTAACCCTAAGCCCAACACTTAACCCTAATCCTATCCCTTAACCCTAAGCCTAACCCTAACCCCTAACCCTAAACCGAAGCCTAACCCCAACCTGAACCATTAATCTTGACCCTTACCATTAACCCTCACACTAACACTAATCCTAATCTTTAACCATAAAGCTAACATTGAAGTCTTCCCCTGTGCCAAACGCTAAACCCAAACCTTAACCCTAACCCTAAAACTTAACCATAAACCTAACTGTAACTGTTAAACCTAACACTAACCTTTAACCCCAACCCCTAACCCAAGACACCACCCTGACACTAATCTTCATCCCTAAACATTACCATAATCCTACCCCTAAATCTAATTCTCAGACTTCTTGCTTTCTCAGAGTTTAGAAAGCCTACAATCCTCCCATGCCATGAGTAAAAGGGGGCTCTGCCACTGTGTCCTGCATGAAACCCAGGAGCCCATACCCAGCGTACGATAGAGTGGGTTCCCGGGGACAATACCATCCCCCTAAACCCCGCCCACCTCCCAGTGCAGACAGGGCCTGTATGCTAAGTATAAATACTACCCCTAACAAATAACCCTCACCCTGAACATAACACCTAACCCTGATCCTATTGCTCACCTTAAAACATAAACCTCCCCGTAACCCTAACTTAGCCCCTTAACTTAACGTGAATGCAAAACACCTTGAGAAGAAGCCCTATCCCATAATTCTAATCCTAAACCATAGTCATAACCGTAACACCTCATCCCTAATTCTAAAACGTCAACCCTAACCTTCACCCTACCAACAACCCTAACCCTAACCCTAACCCCTAACCCTAAGCCCTCACCCTAACACTAATCTTCATCCCTAAACCGTGCCGTAATCCTAACCCGATATCTAATTCTCAGACTTCTTGCTTTCTCAGAGTTTTGAAAGCCTACAATCCTACTAAGCCATGCATGAAAGCCGGCTCTGCCACAGTGTCCTGCATGAAACCCAGAGGCCCATACACTGCGAACGATAGAGTGGGTTCCCAGCGACCATCACAGATCCCTAACTTCGCCTCCTAGTGCATACAGGGCCCGTGCCCTAAGGATAAGCCCTACCCCTCACCCATAACCCTAACCCAGAACATAACACCTAACCCTGATCCTACTGCTCACCTTAACAGGTAAAGCTCACCGTAACCCTAACTTTAACCCCTTATCTTAACGTTAATGCATGACACCCTGAGAACAAGCCCTATACCGTAATTCTAACCCTAACTCCTAGCTATAAACATAACACCTAATCCCTAATTCTGAAACGCCAACCCTAACCTTAACCCGACCAACAACACTAACACTAACTCTAACCCCTTACCCTAACCCTATGCCTAAAAATAACCCTAACCGTTGATCCTTAGTCATAACCCATAACATTAACCTTAACCATTAAGCCTAATCCCAATCCTAACCTTTAAACATAACCCTAACTCTTAACCCTAACCCTAACCTTTACCCTAATGCCTAGAGATCTAAACCCAACACTGATCTACATTTACACAAACCCTACCCTCTAATGCTAACCTTAAACCTGAACCATAAACCTAACCCTTAACCCTAACCCTATCCCTAACCCCCTTACCCTAACTCTAACTGTTAACCCTCACCCTAACCCTCAACCCTGACCCTAACCTTAAACCTTAATCCTAACCATGCGTGAGATGAGCCTCTGCCTTTGTCCTCCGTGACAGTTGAAGCCCAACACCCAGGGTACGATGAAGTGGGGACCCAGCCTTGCTCCACACCCACAGTGCCCCGTACATTAGACAGGGCCCGTGCCCTAACACACACCGTTAAACGTAAGCCCTAACCCTATCTCTAAACCAAACCCTTAGTAACCCCTTAATCTAACTCCTAACAGTAACCCTAATCCCTGACCCTTACTCTTGCCTCTCACCCTAAACCTAAACCCAACCACTAAACATAATCCTAATCTCTAACCCTAACAGTAATCCTAACCCTAATTCTAACCTAAAACCCTAACCCCTAAACCTAATCCTAGTCCCTAACACCTAACCTTACCCTAAACCCAATTCCAATTCTCAGACTTCTTCAATTCAAAAACTTAAAAAAGCCTACAATCCACCAATGCCGTGTCTGAGATGAGGGTCCGCCCCTATGTCCTGCATGACAGGCAGGCGCCAATGCCCAGGGTACTATGGAGTGGGGTCCGGGGGTCTGGAGGCTTGCTAAACTCCAGTTTGGAAGAATTGCTATAGTCATATATAGGGATGCTTACATTTACTGATAGAAAGCAACTATTGGTGTGTGATTTGTAGGCTTGCCTTACTCTAGTTTGGATGAAGAAGCTGAATCATATATAGGAATATTAGCTTTGAGTTAGAGGAAGCATCTATGGGGGGTGCTTTTTTGGCTTGTTAAACTCTGATTTGGAAGAAGTTCGAGAGTCTTATATAGGAATGATATCATTCATTCAGAGAAAGCAATTATAGGGAGTTGGTTTGTAGGCTTGCTAAGCTCTAGTTTGGAGGAAGGCGAGAGTCATATATAGGAACGCTTACATTCACATAAAGCGTCTACGGGGGGATGGTTTCTAGGCTTCCTAAACTCTAGCTTGGAAAAAGAGGACAGTTATGTATAGGAACTCTCGGCGGGGGATTTGTGGCATTGCTAAAATCTTAGATTGGAAAAGTTGCGAGAGTCATACATAGGAATGTTAACATTCACTCAATGAAAGCAACTATAAGGGGTGCTTTCCAGGCTGGCTACACTCTAATTTGGAAAAAGTGCGACAGTCATATATAGGAAGGCTTATATTCACTCAGACAAAGCAATTATGTGTAGGTGTATAGTAGGCATGCTAACTCTAGTTTGGAAAATTTCGAGAGCCATGTATAGGAAAGCTTACAGTAACTTAGAGAAAGCAACGAACGGGGGTGGAGTGTAGGCTTGCTAAACTCTAGTTTGGAGGAAGTGCCATAGTCCTATATAGGAACGCTTAAATTCGTTCAGAGAAAACAGCTGTCGGGGATTGGTTTGTAGACATAACTCAAGTTTGGAAGAAGTGCGAGAGACATATATAGGAATGTTTACATTGACTCAAAGAAAGCAACTATGGGGGAGTGTTATTTTGGCATGCCAGATGCTAGTTAGGAAGAAGTACAAGACTCATATATAGGAACGCTAACATTCACACACCGAGAGCAACTACGGAGTAGTGTCAGGTAGACATGTTAAAGTCTAGCTTGGGAGAAGTTCCAGAGTCCTATATAGGAAAGGTAACAGCCACTTTGAAAAAGCAAGTCTTGGCGGGTGGTTTGTAGGCCTGCAAAACCCTGTTTTGGTTGAAGTGTGAGAGTCATATATGAGAACGCTTACATTCCCTCAGAGAAAGCAACGATGGGGTTGTTTGTAGGCTTACTAAACTGCAGTTTGGAAGAAGCACGAGAATCACATATAGGAACACATACATTTTGACGCACTGAAAGTAACTATGGGGTGGTGTTTTATAGGCATGCTAAACTCTAGTTTGGACGAAGTTTGAGAATCACATATAAGAAAGCTTAGAGTCACTTAGAGAAAGCAAATCTCTGGGTGTGGAATGTAGGCCTGCTAAACTCTATTTTGGTTTAAGAGTGAGAGTCATATATGGGAAGGCTTACATTCCCTCAGAGAAAGCAACGACGACGTGGTGGTTTGTAGGCATACTAAACTCTAGTTTGGAAGAAGTGGGAGAATGATATATGGGAACGCTTACATTCACGTAGAGAAAGCAATTATGGGGTGGCGTTTTTGTAGCCATGCTAATCTCTAGTTTGGAAGAAGTTAAGGAGTAATATATAGGAAAGGTTACAGTCATAGAAACCAACTCTCGGGGGATGTTTTGTACACCTGCAAAACTCCAGTTTGGAAGAAGGGGGAGAGTCATATTGGGGACCGCGTGCATTCACTCAGAGAAATCAACGATGGGATTGTGATTTGTAGGCATAGTCAACTCTAGTTTGGAAGAAGTACGAGAATCGTATATAGGAACGCTTACCTTAACGCAGAGAAAGCAACTATGGGGTGATGTTTGTATGCCTACTAAAATATAGTTTGGAGGAAGTTCGAGAGCCATATCTGGGAAGCTTACAGTCACTTAGAGAAAGCAGCTCTCGGGGGTGTTTCGTAGGCCTGCTAAACTCTATTTTCAATGAAGTGTTAGAATAATATATGGGAACTCAGTGAAAGCAACCTCGTGGTTGTGGTTCCTAGGCATACTAACCTGTAATTTGGAAGAAGCAAGAGAATCACATGTAGAGCCGCTTACATTCCGGCACCGAAAACAACTATGCGGTGGTGTTTTGTAGGCTTGCAAAACTCTAGTTTGGACGAAGTTTGAGAGTCATATATAGGAAAGTTTACAGTCACGTAGAGAAAACAACTCTCTGGGTGTGGAATGTAGGCCTGCTAAACTCTATTTTGGTTGAAGTGTGAGAGTCATATATGGGAACGCTTACATTCACTCAGAGAAAACAACGTTTGGGTGGTGGTTTGTAGGGCATACTAAAGTGTAGTTTGGAAGAAGTACGAGAGTCCTATATAGGAACACTTACATTCACGCAGAGAAAGCACTTATAGCGTCAGGTTTTGTAGGCATGCTAAACTGCAGTTTGGAAGAAGTTGGAGAACCTTATACAGGAATGATTACCATCACCTAGGGAAAGCAACTCTCGGGAGATTGTTTGTACACATGCTAAACTCTAATTTGGATGAAGTGTGAGAGTCAAACATGGGACCGCTTACATTCCCTCAGAGAAACAACATTGGGCTGGTTTTTGTAGGCATACTAAATAGTTTGGAAGAAGTACGAGAATGATATTTGGGAATGTTTACATTCACCCAGAGAAAGCAACTACGGGGTGGTGTTTTGTAAGCATGCTATAGTTTGGAAGAAGTTCTAAACCTGAACAGTCACTTAGAGAAAGCAACTCTTGGTGGGTGATTATTAGGTCTGCTAAACTGTATTTTGAAAGAAGTACCAGAGTCATATATACTAATGCTTACATTCATGCAAAGAAAAAACTATGGGGTGATGTTTTGTGGGCATGTTAACCTGTAGTTTGGAAGAAGTTGGAGAGTCTTATTTAGGAAAGCTTACAGTCACCTAGAGAAAGCAACTCTCGGGAGATCCTTTCTTGGCCTGCTAAACTCTACTTTGGATCAATTGTGAGAGTCAAACATGGGAATGCTTTCATTCATTCAGAGAACGCAACGTTTGGGTGGTGGTTTGTAGGCATTCTAAACTGTATTTTGGAGGAAGTACGAGAGTCATATATCTGAACGCTTACATTCAGGCATAGACAGCAACTCTGGGGTCGTATTTTGTTGGCATGGTAAACTGTGGTTTGGAAGAAGTTTGAGAGTCTTATATAGGAAAGATTACAGCGACACAGAGAAAACAGCTCTCGGAAGTTTATTGGTAGGCCTGCTAAACTCTAATTTGGATGAAATGTGAGAACGCTTGCATTCATTCACTCAGAGAAAGAAACATTATCGTGATGGTTTGAAGGCATAATAACTGTAGTTGGGAAGAAGTAGGAGAGTCATATATATGAACGGTTACATTCATGCAGAGAAAGCAACTGTGGGGTGGCGCAGGTATGCATGTTAATCTGTAGTTTGGAGGAAGTGCGAGAGTCGTATCTGGGGAAAATTACAGTCACTTAGAGAAAGGAACCATCTTGGGCTGGTTTGTAGATCTGCTAAATTCTATTTTGGAAACAGAGTGTGAGTCATATATGGGAACGCTTATGTTCACTCAGAGAAAGCAACCACGGTGTGGTGTTTTGTTGGCATGCTGTAGTTTGAAAGAAGTTGGAGATTCTTATATAGGAAAGTTTACAGTCACCTAGAGAAAGCAACTCACGGGGCGTGGTTTGTAGGCCTGCTAAACTCTAATTTAGATGAAGTGAGAGAGGCATATATATGAACGCTTATATTGATGCAGAGAAAGTAACTATGGGGTGGTGTTTTGTAGGCATGCTAAAACATAATTTGGAAGAAGTTGGAAAGCAGACAGTCACTTAGAGAAAGGAACTCTCAGCGGTTCATTTTTCAGTCTGCTAAATTGTATTTTGAAAGAAGTACCAGAGTCATATATACAAACGCTTACATTCATGCAGAGAAAGCAACTGTGGGGTGGTGTTTTCTAGGCATGCTAAACTCTAGTTTGGACGAAGTTTGAGAATCACATATAAGAAAGCTTAGAGTCACTTAGAGAAAGCAAATCTCTGGTGTGGAATGTAGGCGTGCTAAACTCTATTTTGGTTTCAGAGTGAGAGTCATATATGGGAAGGCTTACATTCACTCAGAGAAAGCTACGATGATGTGGTGGTTTGTAGGCATACTAAACTCTAGTTTGGAAGAAGTAGGAGAATGATATATGGGAACACTTACATTCATGCAGAGAAAGCAATTATGGGGTGGATTTTTTGTAGCCATGCTAATCTCTATTTTGCAAGAAGTTAAAGAGTAATATATAGGAAAGCGTACCGTCATTTATAGAAACCAACTTTCGGGGGATGGTTCGTAGGCCTGCAAAACTCTACTTTGGAAGAAGGGGGAGAGTCATTTTGGGGACTGCGTACATTCACTCAGAGAAATCAACGATGGGGTTGTGGTTTGTAGGCATACTAAACTCTAGTTTGGAAGAAGTACGAGAATCATATATAGGAACGCTTACATTCATGCAGAGAAAGCAACTATGGAGTGATGTTTGTATGCCTACTAAACTATAGTTTGGGGGATGTTCGAGAGTCATATCTGGGATGCTTACAGTCATTTAGAGAAAGCAACTCTTGGGGGGGTGGTTCGTAGGCCTGCTAAACTCTATTTTCAATGAAGTGTTAGAATCATATACAGGAACGCTTACATTCACTCAGAGAAAGCAACGTTGGGGTGGCCGTTTTTGAGCATACTGAACTCTACTTTGGAAGAGGTACGAGAGACATATACAGGAACGCTTACATTAACACAGAGAAAGCAAATATGGGGTGCTGTAGTGCAGGCATGCTAAACTATAGATTGGAAGAAGTTCGAAAGCTGACAGTCATTTACAGAAAGCAACTCTTGACGGGTGATTTTTAGGTCTGCTAAATTGTATTTTGAAAGACGTACCAGAGTCATATAGACAAACGCTTACATTCATGCAGAGAAAGAAACTATGGGGTGATGTGTTGTTGGCATGCTAAACTGCAGTTTGGAAGGAGTTCGAGAGTGTTATATAGGATAACTTACAGTCACCTAGAGAAAGCAACACTCGGGACAGCTTTGCAAGCCTGTAAACACTAATTAGCAGCAATTGTGAGAGTCAAACATGGGAACGCTTACATTCACTCAGAGAACACAACGTTTGGGTGGTGATTTGTAGGCATCATAACTGTAGTTTGGAAGAAGTAGGAGAGTCATATATATGAACGGTTACATTCACGCAGAGAAAGCAACTGATGGGTGGCGTATGTACGCAAGTTAATGTATACTTTGGAGGAAGTTCGGGAGTCTTATCTGGGGAAAATTGCAGTCACTTAGAGAAAGCAACCATCGGGGGCCGTTTTGTAGATCTGCTAAATTCTGTTTTGGAAGAAGAGAGAAAGTCATATGTGGGAACGCTTATGTTCACTCAGAGAAATCAACGATGGGGCAGTGTTTCGTTGGCATGCTAAACTGTAGTTTGGAAGAAGTTCGCGAGTCTTATATAAGAAAGCTTACAGTCACCTAGAGAAAGTAACTCTCGGCAGATTGTTTCTAAGCATGCTAAACTCTAATTTGCATCAATTGTGAGAGTCAAACATGGGAACGCTTACATTCACTCAGAGAACGCAACGTTTGGGTGGTGGTTTGTAAGCATTCTAAACTGTATTTTGGAGGAAGTAGGAGAGTCATATATACGAATGCTTACATTCACGCAGAGAAAGCAACTCTGGGGTCGTATTTTGTTGGCATGCTAAACTGTGGTTTGGAAGAAGTTCGAGAGCCTTATATAGGAAAGATTACACGACACAGAGAAAACAACTCTCTGTAGTTTGTTGGTAGGTCTGCTAAACTGTAATTTGGATGAAGTGTGAGAACGCTTGCATTCACTCAGAGAAAGAACTTTGTCGTGGTGGTTTGTAGGAATAACAACTGTAGTTCGAAGAAGTAGGAGAGTCATATATGAATGGTTACATTCACGCAGAGAAAGCAATTGTGGGGTGGTGTATGTAATCATCATAATCTGTAGTTTGGAGGAAGTTCGAGAGTCATATCTGGGGAAAATTAGAGTCATTTAGAGAAAGGAACCATCGGGGGCTGGTGTGTAGGTCTGTTAAATTCTATTTTGGAAAAAGAGTGAGAGTCATATATGGGAACGCTTATGTTCACCCAGAGAAATCAACGATGGGGCGCTGTATTGTTGGCATGCCAAACTGTAGTTTGGAAGAAGTTCGAGAGTCTTATATAGGAAAGTTTACAGTCACCTAGAGAAAGCAACTCACAGGAAGTGGTTTGTAGGCCGCTAAACTCTAATTTGGATGAAGTGAAAGAGGCATACATGGATACGCTTCATTCACTCAGAGAAAGGTAAATTGTGGTGCCGGTTTTTAGGTATACTAAACTCCAGTTTGGAAGAAGTACGAGAGACATATATATGAACGCTTATATGGACGCAGAGAAAGCAACTATGGGGTGGTGTTTTGTTGGCATGCTAAAATATAGTTTGGAAGAAGTTCGAAAGCAGACAGTCAGAGAAAGCAACTCTTGGCGGTAGATTTTTAGGTCTGCTAAATTGTATTTTGAAAGAAGTACCAGTGTCATATATACAAACGCTTACATTCATGCAGAGAAAGCAACTGTGGGGTGGTGTTTTCCAGGCGTGCTAAACTCTAGTTTGGATGAAGTTTTAGATTCACATATAAGAAAGCTTAGAGTCTCTTAGGGAAAGCAAATTTCTGGTTGTGGAATGTAGGCGTGCTAAATTCTATTTTGGTTTAAGATTGAGAGTCATATATGGAAAGGGTTACATTCACTCAGAGAAAGCAACGATGATGTGGTGGTTTGTAGGCATACTAAACTCTAGTTTGGAAGAAGTAGGAAAATGATATTTGGGAATGCTTACTTTCATGCAGAGAAAGCAATTATGGGGTGGGTTTTTGTACCCATGCTAATCTCTAGTTTGGAAGAAGTTATATAGGAAAGCGTACAGTCATTTATAGAAACCAACTTTCGGGGGATGGACGGTAGGCCTGCAAAACTCTACTTTGGAAGAAGTGAGTGAGTCATATTGGGGACCACGTACATTGACTCAGAGAAATCAAGGATGGGCTTGTGTTTTGTAGGCATACTAAACTCTAGTTTGGAGGAAGTACGAGAATCATATATAGGAACGCTTACATTCATGCAGAGAAAGCAACTATGGAGTGATATTTTTATGCCTACTAAACTATAGTTTGGAGGAAGTTTAGAATCTTATATAGCAAAGCTTACAGTCACCTAGAGAGAGCAACTCTCGGGAGATGGTTTCTAAGCCTGCTAATTTGCACCAACTGTTAAAGTCAAATATGGGAAGGTTTACATCCACTCAGAACGCAAGGTTTGGGTTGTAGTTTGTGGCCATAATAACTGTAGTTCGGAAGAAGTAGGAAAGTCATATATATGAACGGTTACATTCACGCAGAGAAAGCAACTATGGAGTGATGTTTGTATGCCTACTAAACTATAGTTTGGAGGATGTAACTCTTGGGGGGTGGTTCGTAGGCCTGCTAAACTCTATTTTCAATGAAGTGTTAAAATCATATACAGGAACGCTTACATTCACTCAGAGAAAGCAACGTTGGGGTGGCCGTTTTTGAGCATACTAAACTCTACTTTGGAAGAGGTACGAGAGACATAAATACGAACGCTTACATTAACACAGAGAAAGCAAATACGGGGTGCTGTAGTGCAGGCATGCTAAACTATAGATTGGAAGAAGTTCGAAAGCTGACAGTCACTTAGAGAAAGCAACTCTTGGCGGGTGATTTTTTCAGTCTGCTAAATTGTATTTTGAAAGACGTGTCAGAGTCTTATATACAAACGCTTACATTCATGCGTAGAAAGAAAATATGGGGTGATGTGTTGTGGGGATGCTAAACTGCAGTTTGGAAGGAGTTCGAGAGTGTTATTTGGATAGCTTACAGTCACCTAGAGAAAGCAACACTCAGGAGAGCTTTGCAAGCCTGCTAAACTCTAACTAGCAGCAATTGTGAGAGTCAAACATTGGAACGCTTACATTCACTCAGAGAACACAACGTTTGGGTGGTGGTTTGTAGGCATAATAACTGTAGTTCAGAAGAAGTAGGAGAGTCATATATATGAACGGTTACATTCACGCAGAGAAAGCAACTGTTGGGTGGCGTGTGTATGCATGCTAATCTGTAGTTTGGAGGAAGTGCGAGAGTCATATCTGGGGAAAATTACAGTCACCTAGAGAAAGCAACTCTCGGGAGATTGTTTCTAAGCATGCTAAATTCTAATTTGCATCAATTGTGAGAGTCAAACATGGGAACGCTTACATTCACTCAGAGAACGCAACGTTTGGGTGGTGGTTTGTAAGCATTCTAAACTGTATTTTGGAGGAAGTAGGAGACTCATATATACGAATGCTTACATTCACGCAGAGAAAGCAACTCTGGGGTCGTATTTTGTTGGCATGCTAAACTGTGGTTTGGAAGAAGTTCGAGAGCCTTACATAAGAAAGATTACAGTGACACAGAGAAAAACAACTCTCTGTAGTTTGTTGGTAGGTCTGCTAAACTGTAATTTGGATGAAGTGTGAGAATGCTTGCATTCACTCAGAGAAAGAACGTTGTCGTGATGGTTTGTAGGAATAAATGCTGTAGTTTAAAAGAAGGAGAGTCATATATGAACGGTTACATTCACGCAGAGAAAGCAACTGTGGGGTGGCCTATGTAATCATCATAATCTATAGTTTGGAGAAAGTTCGAGAGTCATATGTGGGAAAAATTAGAGTCACGTAGAGAATTGGAACCATCGGGTGTTGTGTAGGTCTGCTAAATTCTATTTTGGAAGAAGAGTGAGAGTCATATATGGGAACGCTTATGTTCACTCAGAGAAATCAACGATGGGGCGCTGTATTGTTGGCATGCTAAACTGTAGTTTGGAAGAAGTTCGAGAGTCTTATATAGGAAAGTTTACAGTCACCTAGAGAATGCAACTCACAGGAGGTGGTTTGTGGGCCACTAAACTCTAATTTGGATGAAGTGAAAGAGGCATACATGGATACGCTTCATTCACTCAGAGAAAGGTAAATTGTGGTGCCGGTTTTTAGGTATACTAAACTCCAGTTTGGAAGAAGTACGAGAGTCATATATATGAACGCTCATATGGACGCAGAGAAAGCAACTATGGGGTGGTGTTTTGTAGGCATGCTAAAATATAATTTCGAAGAAGTTCGAAAGCTGACAGTGACTTAGAGTATGCAACTCTTGGCGGTTGATTTTGAGGTCTGCTAAATTGTATTTTGAAAGAAGTACCAGAGTCATATATAAAATCTCTTACATTTATGCTGAGAAAAACTATGTGGTGATGTTTTGTTGGCGTGCTGAAATGTAGTTTCGAAGAAGTTCGACAGTCTTTTATAGGAAACCTTACAGTCCCCTAGAGGAAGCAACTTTCGAGAGATAGTTTGTAAGCCTGCTAAACTCTACTTTGCATCATTTGGAACAGTCATACTTGGGAACGCTAACATTCTCTCAGAGAACTTAACTTTTGGGTGGTTGTTTGTAAGCATACTAAACGGTATTTTGGAAGTAGCAGAGTCATATATATGAGCGCTTACATTCACCCAGAGAGGGCCACTATGGGGTGGTGTTTTGTAGGCCTGCTAAAATATAATTTGGAAGAAGTTCGAAAGCTGACAGTGACTTAGAGAAGGCAACTCTCGGCGGTTGATTTAGAGGTCTGCTAAATTGTATTTTGAAAGAAGTACCAGAGTCATATATAAAATCGCTTATATTTATGCTGAGAAAGAAACTATGTGGTGATGTTTTGTTGGCGTGCTGAAATGTAGTTTCGAAGAAGTTCGACAGTCTTTTATAGGAAAGCTTACAGTCCCCCAGAGGAAGCAACTTTCGAGAGATAGTTTGTAAGCCTGCTAAACTCTACTTTGCATCATTTGGAACAGTCATACTTGGGAACGCTAACATTCTCTCAGAGAACGCAACGTTTGGTTGGTTGTTTGTAAGCATACTAAACTGTATTTTGGAAGAAGTAGCAGAGTCATATATACAAGTGCTTACATTCACGCAGAGAGGGCAACTATGGGGTGGTGTTTTGTAGGCATGCAAATCTCTAGTTGCGAAGAAGTTAAGAGTAATAGGAAAGCTTACAGTCTCATAGAGAAAGCAACCCTTGGGGGCTGGTTTGTAGTTCTGCTAAATTCTATTTTGGATGAAGTGTGAATCATAAACGGGAACGCTAACATTCACTCAGAGAAAGCAGGGTTGCGGTGGTGGTTTTTAGTCACACTAAACTGGAGTTTGGAGGAAGTACGAGAATAAAAGAATGCTTACATTCACTCAGAAAAAGCAAAGTTGGGGAGGTGGTTTGTAGGTGTACTATACTTTGGAAGAAGTACGAGCGTGATGCATAGGAACGCTTACATTCACGCAAACTATGGGGTGGCCTTTTGTTGGCATGCTAAACTATGTTCCAAAGTCATATATAGGAAAGCTTATAGTGAGAGAAAGCAACTCTCAGGCGATGTTTTGTAGGTCCGGTAAATTGCATTTTGAAAGCAGTCCGAGATTCATATAAGGGAAAGCCTATATCCACTCAGAGAAAGCAATGTTGGGCTGGTGGTTTGTAGGCATACTAAACTGTATTTTGGAACTCGTATGTATGACTCTCACATTTGATCCAAATTAGAGTTCACCAGGCCTATAAACCACATCCTGAAAGTTGCTTTCTCTAGGTGAATGTAAGCTTTCCTATATAAAACTCTCGAACTTCTTCCAAACTACAGTTTAGCATGCCAACAATACGCCACCGGATCGTTGCTTTCTCTGAGTGAACATAAGCATTCCCTTATATGAATCTCTTTTTCCAAAATATAATTTAGCAGACCTACAAACCAGTCCCCGATGGTTGATTTAGCTATGTGACTGTAATTTTCCCTAGATATGACTCTCGAATTTCCTCCAAACTATAGATTAGCACGCGTACATACGGTACCCAACAGTTGCTTTCTCTGCGTGAATGTAACCGTTCATATATATGACTTTCCTACTTTTTCCGAACTACAGTTATTATGGCCACAAACCACAACCCAAACGTTGCGTTCTGAGTGGATGTAAACCTTCCCATGTTTGACTTTAACAATCGGTGCAAATTAGTTTAGCAGGCTTAGAAACCATCTCCCGAGAGTTGCTTTCTCTAGGTGACTGTAAGCTTTCCTATATAAGACTCTCGAACTTCTTAGAAGTTTTGTGGGCAGTTTAGCATGCCCACAAAACATCACCCCATAGTTTCTTTCTCTGCATGAATGTAACAGTTTGTAACTATGATTCTGGTACTTATTTCAAAACACAATTTAGCAGACCTAAAAATCACACGCAGAGAGTTTCTTTCTCTAAGTGACAGCTTTCGAACTTCTTCCAAACTACAGTTTAGCATGCCTAAAAACACGAACCCATAGTGGCTTTCAGTGCCTGAATGTAAGCGGTTCTATATATGATTCTTTTGCTTCTTCCAAATTACAGGTTAGTATACCTACAAACCACCACCCCAACGTTGCTTTCTCTGAGTGAATGTAAGCGTTCCTGTATATGATTGTAACACTTCATTGAAAATAGAGTTTAGCAGGCCTACGAAACACCCCCAGAGAGTTGCTTTCTCTAAATGACTGTAAGCTTCCCAGATATGACTCTCGAACATCCTCCAAACTATAGTTTAGTAGGCATACAAACATCACTCCATAGTTGCTTTCTCTGCATGAATGTAAGCGTTCCTATATATGATTCTCGTACTTCCTCCAAACTAGAGTTTAGTATGCCTACAAAACACAACCCCATCCTTGATTTCTCTGAGTCAATGTACGTGGTCCCCAATATGACTCTCCCCCTTCTTCCAAAGTAGAGTTTTGCAGGCCTACCATCCATCCCCCGTAAATTGGTTTCTATAAATGAGTGTACGCTTTCCTATATAACTTCTTCCAAACTAGAGATTAGCATGGGTGCAAAAAATCCACCGCATAATTGCTTTCTCTGCATGAATGTAAGCGTTCCCATATATCATTCTCCTACTTCTTCCAAACTAGAGTTTAGTATGCCTACAAACAACCACACCATCGTTGCTTTCTCTGAGTGAATGTAACCCTTTCCATATATGATGCTCAGTCTTAAACCACAATAGAGTTTAGCACGCCTACATTCCACAACCAGAGATTTGCTTTCCCTAAGAGACTCTAAGCTTTCTTATATGTGATTCTCAAACTTCGTCCAAACTAGATTTTAGCATGCCTACAATACACCACCCCACAGATGCTTTCTCTGCATGAATGTAAGCGTTCTTATATATGACACTGGTACTTCTTTCAAAATACAATTTAGCAGACCTAAAAATCCACCGCCAAGAGTTGCTTTCTCTAAGTGACTGTCTGCTTTCGAACTTCTTCCAAATTATATTTTAGCATGCCTACAAAACACCACCCCATAGTTGCTTTCTCTACGTCCATACAAGCGTTCATATATATGACTCTCGTACTTCTTCCAAACTGGAGTTTAGTATACCTAAAAACCGCCACTCCAACTTACCTTTCTCTGAGTGAATGAAGCGTATCCATGTATGCCTCTTTCACTTCATCCAAATTAGAGTTTAGCGGCCTACAAACCACCTCCTGTGAGTTGCTTTCTCTAGGTGACTGTAAACTTTCCTTTATAAGACTCTCGAACTTCTTCCAAACTACAGTTTGGCATGCCAACAATACAGTGCCCCATCATTGATTTCTCTGAGTGAACATAAGCGTTCCCATATATGACTCTCACTCTTTTTCCAAAATAGAATTTAACAGACCTACACACCAGCCCCCGATGGTTCCTTTCTCTAAGTGACTCTAATTTTCCCCAGATATGACTCTCGAACTTCCTCCAAACTACAGATTATGATGATTACATACACCACCCCACAATTGCTTTCTCTGCGTGAATGTAACCGTTCATATATGACTCTCCTACTTCTTCGAACTACAGTTGTTATTCCTACAAACCACCACGACAAAGTTCTTTCTCTGAGTGAATGCAAGCGTTCTCACACTTCATCCAAATTACAGTTTAGCAGACCTACCAACAAACTACAGAGAGTTGTTTTCTCTGTGTCGTGTAATCTTTCCTATATAAGGCTCTCGAACTTCTTCCAAACCACAGTTTAGCATGCCAACAAAATACGACCCCAGAGTTGCTTTCTCTGCGTGAATGTAAGCATTCGTATATATGACTCTCCTACTTCCTCCAAAATACAGTTTAGAATGCTTACAAACCACCACCCAAACGTTGCGTTCTCTGAGTGAATGTAAGCGTTCCCATGTTTGACTCTCACAATTGATGCAAATTAGAGTTTAGCATGCTTAGAAACAATCTGCCGAGAGTTACTTTCTCTAGGTGACTGTAAGCTTTCTTATATAAGACTCGCGAACTTCTTCCAAACTACAGTTTAGCATGCCAACGAAACACTGCCCCATCGTTGATTTCTCTGAGTGAACATAAGCGTTCCCACATATGACTTTCTCTCTTCTTCCAAAATAGAATTTAGCAGATCTACAAAACGGCCCCCGATGGTTGCTTTCTCTAAGTGACTGCAATTTTCCCCAGATAAGACTCCCGAACTTCCTCCAAAGTATACATTAACATGCGTACATACGCCACCCATCAGTTGCTTTCTCTGCGTGAATGTAACCGTTCATATATATGACTCTCCTACTTCTTCCAAACTACAGTTATGATGCCTACAAATCACCACCCAAACGTTGTGTTCTCTGAGTGAATGTAAGCGTTCCCATGTTTGACTCTCACAATTGCTGCTAATTAGTGTTTACAGGCTTGCAAAGCTGTCCCGAGTGTTGCTTTCTCTAGGTGACTGTAAGTTATCCTATATAACACTCTCGAACTCCTTCCAAACTGCAGTTTAGCATGCCAACAACACATCACCCCATAGTTTCTTTCTCTGCATGAATGTAAGCGTTTGTCTATATGACTCTGGTATGTCTTTCAAAATACAATTTAGCAGACCTAAAAATCACCCGCCAAGAGTTGCTTTCTGTAAATGACTGTCAGCTTTCGAACTTCTTCCAATCTATAGTTTAGCATGCCTGCACTACAGCACCCCATATTTGCTTTCTCTGTGTTAATGTAAGCGTTCCTGTATATGTCTCTCGTACCTCTTCCAAAGTAGAGTTCAGTATGCTCAAAAACGGCCACCCCAACGTTGCTTTCTCTGAGTGAATGTAAGCGTTCCTGTATATGATTCTAACACTTCATTGAAAATAGAGTTTAGCAGGCCTACGAACCACCCCCCCAAGAGTTGCTTTCTCTAAATGACTGTAAGCATCCCAGATATGACTCTCGAACATCCCCCAAACTATAGTTTAGTAGGCATACAAACATCACTCCATAGTTGCTTTCTCTGCATGAATGTAAGCGTTCCTATATATGATTCTCGTACTTCTTCCAAACTAGAGTTTAGTATGCCTACAAACCACAACCCCATCGTTGATTTCTCTGAGTGAATGTACGCAGTCCCCAATATGACTCTCCCCCTTCTTCCAAAGTAGAGTTTTGCAGGCCTACAAACCATCCCCCGAAAGTTGGTTTCTATAAATGACGGTACACTTTCCTATATATTACTCTTTAACTTCTTGCAAAATAGAGATTAGCATGGCTACAAAAAATCCACCCCATAATTGCTTTCTCTGCATGAATGTAAGTGTTCCCATATATGATTCTCCTACTTCTTCCAAACTAGAGTTTAGTATGCCTACAAACCACCACATCATCGTAGCTTTCTCTGAGTGAATGTAAGCCTTCCCATATATGACTCTCACTCTGAAACAAAAATAGAGTTTAGCACGCCTACATTCCACACCAGAGATTTGCTTTCTCTAAGTGACTCTAAGCTTTCTTATATGTGATTCTCAAACTTCGTCCAAACTAGAGTTTAGCATGCCTAGAAAACACCACCCCACAGTTGCTTTCTCTGCATGAATGTAAGCGTTTCTATATATGACTCTGGTACTTCTTTCAAAATACAATTTAGCAGACCGAAAAATGAACCGCCGAGAGTTCCTTTCTCTAAGTGACTGTCAGCTTTCGAACTTCTTCCAAATTATATTTTAGCATGCCTACAAAACACCACCCCATAGTTACTTTCTCTGCATCAATATAAGCGTTCATATATATGCCTCTCTCACTTCATCTAAATTAGAGTTTAGCAGGCCTACAAACCACACCCCGTGAGTTGCTTTCTCTAGGTGACTGTAAACTTTCCTATATAAGAATCTCCAACTTCTTTCAAACTACAGCATGCCAACAAAACACCACACCGTGGTTGCTTTCTCTGAGTGAACATAAGCGTTCCCATATATGACTCACACTCTGTTTCCAAAATAGAATTTAGCAGATCTACAAACCAGCCCAAAATGGTTCCTTTCTCTAAGTGACTGTAATTTTCCCCAGATATGACTCTCACACTTCCTCCAAACTACAGATTAACATGCATACCTGCGCCACCCCACAGTTGCTTTCTCTGCGTGAATGTAACCGTTCATATATATGACTCTCCTATTTCTTCCCAACTACAGTTATTATGCCTTCAAACCATCACGATAATGTTTCTTTCTCTGAGTGAATGAATGCAAGCGTTCTCACATTTCATCCAAATTAGAGTTTAGCAGGCCTACCAATAAACTTCCGAGAGCTGTTTTCTCTGTGTCGCTGTAATCTTTCCTATATAAGACTCTCAAACTTCTTCCAAACCACAGTTTACCATGCCAACAAAATACGACCCCAGAGTTGCTGTCTATGCCTGAATGTAAGCGTTCAGATATATGACTCTCGTACTTCCTCCAAAATACAGTTTAGAATGCCTACAAACCACCACCCAAACGTTGCGTTCTCTGAATGAATGAAAGCATTCCCATGTTTGACTCTCACAATTGATCCAAAGTAGAGTTTTGCAGGCCAAGAAAGGATCTCCCGAGAGTTGCTTTCTCTAGGTGACTGTAAGCTTTCCTAAATAAGACTCTCCAACTTCTTCCAAACTACAGGTTAACATGCCCACAAAACATCACCCCATAGTTTTTTCTTTGCATGAATGTAAGCATTAGTATATATGACTCTGGTACTTCTTTCAAAATACAATTTAGCAGACCTAAAAATCACCCACCAAGAGTTGCTTTCTCTAAGTGACTGTTCAGGTTTAGAACTTCTTCCAAACTATAGCATGCTTACAAAACACCACCCCGTAGTTGCTTTCTCTGGGTGAATGTAAGCGTTCCCAAATATCATTCTCGTACTTCTTCCAAACTAATTAGTATGCCTACAAAAACCAGCCCAATGTTGTTTCTCTGAGGGTATGTAAGCGGTCCCATGTTTGACTCTCACACTTCATCCAAATTAGAGTTTAGCATGTGTACAAACAATCTCCCGAGCGTTGCTTTCCGTAGGTGATGGTAATCATTCCTGTATAAGGTTCTCCAACTTCTTCCAAACTGCAGTTTAGCATGCCTACAAAACCTGACGCCATAAGTGCTTTCTCTGCGTGAATGTAAGTGTTCCTATATAGGACTCTCGTACTTCTTCCAAACTACAGTTTAGTATGCCCTACAAACCACCACCCAAACGTTGTTTTCTCTGAGTGAATGTAAGCGTTCCCATATATGACTCTCACACTTCAACCAAAATAGAGTTTAGCAGGCCTACATTCCACACCCAGAGATTTGCTTTCTCTAAGTGACTGTAAGCTTTCTTATATGTGATTCTCAAACTTCGTCCAAACTAGAGTTTAGCATGCCTATAAAACACCACCCCATAGTTACTTTCAGTGCATCAAAATGTATGTGTTCCTATATGTGATTCTCGTGCTTCTTCCAAACTGCAGTTTAGTAAGCCTACAAACAACCCCATCGTTGCTTTCTCTGAGGGAATGTAAGCGTTCTCATATATGACTCTCACACTTCAACCAAAACAGGGTTTTGCAGGCCTACAAACCACCCGCCAAGACTTGCTTTTTCAAAGTGGCTGTTACCTTTCCTATATAGGACTCTGGAACTTCTCCCAAGCTAGACTTTAACATGTCTACCTGACACTACTCCGTAGTTGCTCTCGGTGTGTGAATGTAAGCGTTCCTATATATGAGTCTTGTACTTCTTCCTAACTAGCATCTGGCATGCCAAAATAACACTCCCCCATAGTTGCTTTCTTTGAGTCAATGTAAACATTCCTATATATGTCTCTCGCACTTCTTCCAAACTTGAGTTATGTCTACAAACCAATCCCCGACAGCTGTTTTCTCTGAACGAATTTAAGCGTTCCTATATAGGACTATGGCACTTCCTCCAAACTAGAGTTTAGCAAGCCTACACTCCACCCCCGTTCGTTGCTTTCTCTAAGTTACTGTAAGCTTTCCTATACATGGCTCTCGAAATTTTCCAAACTAGAGTTAGCATGCCTACTATACACCTACACATAATTGCTTTGTCTGAGTGAATATAAGCCTTCCTATATATGACTGTCGCACTTTTTCCAAATTAGAGTGTAGCCAGCCTGGAAAGCACCCCTTATAGTTGCTTTCATTGAGTGAATGTTAACATTCCTATGTATGACTCTCGCAACTTTTCCAATCTAAGATTTTAGCAATGCTACAAATCCCCCGCCGAGAGTTCCTATACATAACTGTCCTCTTTTTCCAAGCTAGAGTTTAGGAAGCCTAGAAACCGTCCCCCCGTAGACGCTTTATGTGAATGTAAGCGTTCCTATATATGACTCTCACCTTCCTCCAAACTAGAGCTTAGCAAGCCTACAAACCAACTCCCTATAATTGCTTTCTCTGAATGAATGATATCGTTCCTATATAAGACTCTCGAACTTCTTCCAAACCAGAGTTTAACAAGCCAAAAAAGCACCCCCCATAGATGCTTCCTCTAACTCAAAGCTAATATTCCTATATATGATTCAGCTTCTTCATCCAAACTAGAGTAAGGCAAGCCTACAAATCACACACCAATAGTTGCTTTCTATCAGTAAATGTAAGCATCCCTATATATGACTATAGCAATTCTTCCAAACTGGAGTTTAGCAAGCCTCCAGACCCCCGGACCCCACTCCATAGTACCCTGGGCATTGGCGCCTGCCTGTCATGCAGGACATAGGGGCGGACCCTCATCTCAGACACGGCATTGGTGGATTGTAGGCTTTTTTAAGTTTTTGAATTGAAGAAGTCTGAGAATTGGAATTGGGTTTAGGGTAAGGTTAGGTGTTAGGGACTAGGATTAGGTTTAGGGGTTAGGGTTTTAGGTTAGAATTAGGGTTAGGATTACTGTTAGGGTTAGAGATTAGGATTATGTTTAGTGGTTGGGTTTAGGTTTAGGGTGAGAGGCAAGAGTAAGGGTCAGGGATTAGGGTTACTGTTAGGAGTTAGATTCAGGGCTTACTAAGGGTTTGGTTTAGTGATAGGGTTAGGGCTTACGTTTAACGGTGTGTGTTAGGGCACGGGCCCTGTCTAACGTACGGGGCACTGTGGATGTGGAGCAAGGCTGCGTCCCCACTTCATTGTACCTTGGGTGTTGGGCTTCAACTGTCATGCAGGACAAAGGCAGAGGCTCATCTCACGCATGGTTAGGATTAAGGTTTAAGGTTAGGGTCAGGGTTGAGGGTTAGGGTGAGGGTTAACAGTTAGAGTTAGGGTAAGTGGGTTAGGGATAGGGTTAGGGTTAAGGGTTAGGTTTATGGTTCAGGTTTAAGGTTAGCATTAGAGGGTAGGTTTAGTGTAACTGTAGGTCAGTGTTGGGGTTAAATCTCTAGGCATTAGGGTAAAGGTTAGTGTTATGGTTAAGAGTTAGGGTTAGGGTTAGTGTTGGTAGGGTTAAGGTTAGGGTTGGCGTTTCAGAATTAGGGATTAGGTGTTATGGTTATGGCTAGGAGTTAGGGTTAGAATTACAGTATAGGCTTGTTCTCAGGGTGTCATGCATTAACGTTAAGATAAGGGGTTGAACTTAGGGTTACGGTGAGGTTTACGTGTTGAGGTGAGCAGTAGGATCAGGGTTAGGTGTTATGTTCTGGGTTAGGGTTATGGGTGACGGGTAGGGTTTATGCTTAGGGCATGGGCCCTGTATGCACTAGGAGGTGAAGTTAGGAGTCTGTGATGGTCGCTGAGAACACACTCTATCCCACGCATTGTATGGGACTCTGGGTTTCATGCCGGACACTGTGGCAGAGCCGGCTTTCATGCATGGCTTAGTAGGATTGTAGGCTTTCAAAACTCTGAGAAAACAAGAAGTCTGAGAATTAGATTTAGGGTTAAAATTATGGCACGGTTTAGGGATGAAGATTAGTGATAGGGTGAGGGCTTAGGGTTAGGGGATAGGGTTAGGGTTAGGGTTGTGGTAGGGTGAAAGTTAGGGTTTTCATTTTAGAAATAGGGATGAGGTGTTATGGTTATGAATATGGTTTAGGATTAGAATTATGGGATAGGGCTTCTTCTCAGGGTGTTATGCATTAACGTTAATTTAAGGGGATAAGTTAGCATTACGGGGAGGTTTATGGTTTACGTTTAGGAATAGGATCATGGTTAGGTGTTATGTTCAGGGTGAGGGTTATTTGTTAGGGGCAGTGCTTATACTTAGCGTACAGGCCCTGTCTGCACTGGGCGGCGGGCGGGGATTAGGGGGATAGGATTGTCCCCGGGAACACACTCTATTGAACGCTGGGTGTGGATTCCTGGGTTTCATGCAGGACACAGTGGCAGAGCACCCATTAACTCATGGCATGGGAGGATTGTAGGCTTTCTAAACTCTGAGAAAGCAAGAAGTCTGAGAATTAGATTTAGGGGTAGGATTATGGTAATGTTTAGGGATGAAGATTAGTGTTAGGGTGGAGTCTTAGGGTTAGGTGTTAGGGTTAAATGTTAGTGTTAGGTTTAACAGTTACAGTTAGGTTTACGTTTAAGATTCAGGGTTAGGGTTAAGGTTTGGGTTTAGCGTTTGGCACAGGGTTAGGCTTCAGTATTAGCCTTATGGATAAGGATTAGGAGTAGGGTTAGGGTTAAGGGTTAGTGTCAGGGTTAATGGTAAGTTTCAAGATTGAGGGTTAGGGTTGCGGTTAGGGTTAGGTTTAGCGTTAGGGGTTAGGGTTAGGCTTAGGGTTAAAGGATAGTATTATGGTTAAGTGTTGGGCTTAGGGTTAGGGTTTAGTGTTAGCGTTATCACTAAGGATTAGGGTTAGGGTCAGGGTTAAATGCTTGGGTGCGGGTAATGGTTAGGGTCAGGGTTAAGGTTTACAGATAGCGTTAGTGTTAAGAGTTATGGGTAGGTTTAGGGTTGAGGGTTAGAGTTAGCATTAGGGCTTAAGGTTAGGATTAGGCAGGAGGTTAGATTTAGGGTTAGATCTAGGCGTTAGGGTAAGGGCTAGGGTTAGGGTTAAGAGATAGGGTTAGGTTTAATGCTTAGGATTAGGGTTAGGGTTTGGGGTTAAAGTAAGTGTTAGGGGTTAGGTTTAAGGATCAAAGGTTAGGGTTATTTTTAGCTGTAGTGTTAGGGTTAGGGAAAAGGGATCTCATTAGCATTAAGGGTCTTCCTTACTGTAGGGTTAAGGGTTAGGCTTAGAGTTAAAGGTGAAGGTTAGGGTCCGTGTTAAGAATTAGGGTGAGGGTTAACGGTTAGGGTAAAGGTTAAGCGTTAGGGTTAGGGATTAGCGATTAGGGTTTTTGGTTAGTGTTAGGGTTAGCGGTTAGGAGTTCGTGTTTTATGAAGGGGTATGGTTAGAATTAGGATTGGGGTTAGAGTTAGGGTTAGGTATAGGGGTTAGGTTTAGGGGTTAGTTTTAGGGTAAAAGGATAGGATTAGGGTTATGGGTCGGGCTTAGGTTTAGGGTTAAAGTTTACTGCTAGGGTTAGGGATAGGGTTCAGGGTTAGCTTTAGGGGTTCTGGTTAGGGTTAGGTGTTAGGTTAGTGTCAGGGTTAGGTCTAGTCGTGAGGGTAAGGTTTAGGGTTAGCTTTAAGAGCTAGGGTTAGGTTTAATGGTTAGGATTAGGATTAGGGTTAAGGGTTAGCGTAAGGCTTAGGGGTTTGGGTGAAGGGTTAGGGTTTTTGTTAGGCATAGCGTTGGGGTTAGAAGTAAGGGTTACTGTCAGTGTTAGGGTTGTAGGTAGGGTTCCGGTTAGGGTTAGCGGTTTAGAATTAGGGTTAGGGATTAGGTGTTCCAGTGATGACTAGGAGATAGGGTTAGAATTATGGGATAGGGGTTGTTCTCAGGGAATGGGTTATGCATTAACGTTAGGATAAGAGGTTAAAGTTAAGCTCACGGTGAGGTTTACGTGTTAAGGGGAGAAATAGGAACAGGGTTGGGTGTTATGTTCAGGGTTAGGGTTATCTGTTAAAGGTATTGTTTATGCTTAGCGCACGGGCCCTTTCTGCATTAGGCGGGCGGGGGGAGTTTAGGGGGCTGGGATTGTACCCGGGAACCCACTCTATCATACTCTGGGTATGGGCCCGTGGGTTTTATGCAGGACACAGTGGTAGAGCCTCCTTTCACGCATGGCATGGGAGGATGGCAGGCTTTCTAAACTCTAAGAAAGCAAGAAGTCTGAGAATTAGATTTAGGGTTAGCATTATGGTTAGGGTTAAGGATGAAGTTTAGTGTTAGGGTGAGGGCTTAAGGTTAGGGATTAGGGTTAGGGTTAAAGGTTACTCTTAGGTTTAACGGTTACAGTTTGGTTTAGGGTTGAGGTTTACGGTTAGGGTTAAGATGAGGGGTTAGGGTTTGGTAGACGTTTAGGGTTAAGTGTTAGGTTTAGGGTTGAAGATTAGGATTAGGGTTAGGATTAAAGGTTAGCGTGAGAGTTAACGCTTAGGGTTAAGGTTAAGAGTTAGGGTTTACGGTTAGGCTTAGGGTTAGATTTAGGGTTAGAGTTATGTGCTATGGTTTGTGTTAGGGGTTATGGTTAGGTTTACTGTTCATGGTTAGGGTTGGGTTTAGGGGTTAGCATTAGGGTTAGGGATAAGGTTTAGGGTAAGGGTCTAGAGTTAATGTTGGGCTTTAGGCTCGGGGCTTAGGTTCAGTGTCAGGGGTTAGCGTTGGTGGTAGGGCTTAGCTTTAGCGGTCAGTTTAAGGGCACAGGACCTGGTTAATCTACGGTGAGAGGGGTGCGGTCGGAGTCACCACGAAACCACAAAATCATTCCCTGGGCCTTGGGAGAGGACCTACATGCAGGACTCAGGCGGAGCCTCATCTCACACATGGCATGGATATATTGTAGACTTGCTTCACTCTGGGAATGGAAGTAGTGTGAGAATTAGGGTTGGGGTTGGGGTTAGGGTTTTTCGTGTTAGGGGTTAGGTTTCGAGTCAGGGTTAGGTGCTAGGGATTAGTGGTTAGGGTTAGAGTTAGTGTTAGGGGTAAGGTGTTAAGTCTGGGTTAGGGGGCCAGGGTAAGGTTTAGGGTTGGAGTTAGCGTTAGTGTTAGGGGTTAGGGTTAAGGGATAGGGTTAGGATTCAGGGTGAGGGTTAGAGGGTTAACAGTTGGGGTTAGGCTTAGGGGTTAGGGATAGTGTTAGGGTTAAGGGTTAGGAGCTTGGTTCAGGTTTAAGGTTAGCATTAGGGGTTGGGGTTAGTGTTAACTGTAGGTCAGTGTTGGGGTTAGATCTCTAGGCATTAGGGTAAAGGTTAGGGTTAGGGTTAAGAGTTAGGGTTCTGTTTAATGGTTAGGATTGGGAATAGGGTTAAGGGTTAGGGTTAAGGTTAGGGGTTATGACGAAGGATCAACGGTTAGGGTTACTTTTAGGCGTAGGGTTAGGGTAAGGGGTTAGGGTTAGTGTTAGTGTTGTTGGTCGGGTTAAGGTTAGGGTTGGCGCTTCAGAATTAGGGATTAGGTGTTACGGTTATAGCTAGGAGGTAGGGTTATAATGACGGTACAGGGCTTGTTCTGAGGGTGTCAGGCATTAACGTTAAGATATGGGGTTAAAGTTAGGGTTATGGTGAGGTTTACCTGTTAAGGTGAGCAGTAGGATCAGGGTTAGGTGTTATGTTGTGGGTTAGGCTTATGGGTGAGGGGTAGGGTTTATGCTTAGGGCACGGGCCCTGTATGCCCTAGGAGGCAAAGTTAGGTGTCTGTGATGGTCGCTGGGAACCCACTCTACCGCACGCAGTGTATGGGCCTCTGGGTTTCATGCAGGACACTGTGGCAGAGCCTCCTTTCATGCATGGCATGGGAGGATTGCAGGCTTTCTAAACTCTAAGAAAGCAAGAACTCTGAGAATTAGATTTAGGGTTAGGGTTATGGTTAGGGTTAAGGATGAAGTTTAGTGTTAGTGTGAGGGCTTAGGCTTAGGGATTACGGTTAGGGTTAAAGGTTACTCTTAGATTTAACGGTTACACTTTGGTTTAGGGTTGAGGTTTACGGTTAGGGTTAAGATGAGGGGTTAGGGTTTGGTACAGGGTTAGGGTTAAGTGTTAGGTTTAGGGTTGAAGATTAGGATTAGTGTTAGGATTAAAGGTTAGCGTGAGAGTTAACGCTTAGGGTTAAGGTTAAGAGTTAGGGTTTAGGGTTCGGGTTAGGGTTAGGGTTAGTTTTAGGTTTAGAGTTATGTGCTATGCTTTGTGTTAGAGGTTAGGGTTAGGTTTACTGTTCACGGTTAGGGTTACGTTTAGGGGTTAGCATTAGGGTTAGGGTTAAGGGATAGGATTAGGGTTAAGTGTTGGGCTTAGGGTTAGGGTTTAGTGTTAGGTTTATCATTAAGGATTAGAGTTAGGGTCAGCTTTAAATGCTTGGGTGCGGGTAATGGTTAGGGTCAGGGTTAAGGTTCACGGATAGGGTTAGTGTAAAGGCTTACGGGTAGGTTTAGGGTTCAGGGTTAGCGTTAGCATTAGGGCTTAAGGTTAGGATTAGGCGGGAGGTTAGATTTAGGGTTAGATCTAGGCGTTAGGGTAAGGGCTAAAGTTAGGTTTAAGAGATAGGGTTAGGTTTAATGCTTAGGATTAGGGTTAGGGTTTGGGATTAAAGTAAGTGTAGGGGTTAGGTTTAAGGATCAAAGGTTAGGGTTATTTTTAGCTGTAGTGTTAGGGTTAGGGAAAAGGGATCCCATTAGCATTAAGGGTCTTCCTTACTGTAGGGTAAAGGGTTAGGCTTAGAGTTAAAAGTTAAGGTTAGGGTCAGTGTTAAGAATTAGGGTGAGGGTTAATGGTTAGGGTAAAGGTTAAGCGTTAGGGTTAGGGATTAGCGATTAGGGTTTTTGGTTAGTGTTAGGGTTAGAGGTTAGGAGTTCGTGTTTTATGAAGGGGTATGGTTAGAATTAGGATTGGGGTTAGAGTTAGGGTTAGGTATAGGGGTTAGGTTTAGGGGTTAGTTTTAGGGTAAAAGGACAGGATTAGGGTTATGGGTCGGGCTTAGGTTTAGGGTTAAAGTTTACTGCTAGGGTTAGGGATAGGGTTCAGGGTTAGCTTTAGGGGTTCTGGTTAGGGTTAGGTGTTAGGTTAGTGTCAGGGTTAGGTCTAGTCGTGAGGGTAAGGTTTAGGGTTAGCTTTAAGAGCTAGGGTTAGGTTTAATGGTTAGGATTAGGATTAGGGTTAAGGGTTAGCGTAAGGCTTAGGGGTTTGGGTGAAGGGTTAGGGTTTTTGTTAGGCATAGCGTTGGGGTTAGAAGTAAGGGTTACTGTCAGTGTTAGGGTTGTAGGTAGGATTCCGGTTAGGGTTAGCGGTTTAGAATTAGGGTTAGGGATTAGGTGTTCCAGTGATGACTAGGAGATAGGGTTAGAATTATGGGATAGGGGTTGTTCTCAGGGAATGGGTTATGCATTAACGTTAGGATAAGAGGTTAAAGTTAGGCGCACGGTGAGGTTACCGTGTTAAGGGGAGAAATAGGAACAGGGTTGGGTGTTATGTTCAGGGTTAGGGTTATCTGTTAATGGTATTGTTTATGCTTAGTGCACGGGCCCTGTCTGCATTAGGCGGGCGGGGGGAGTTTAGGGGGCTGGGATTGTACCCGGGAACCCACTCTATCATACTCTGGGTATGGGCCCGTGGGTTTCATGCAGGACACAGTGGTAGAGCCTCCTTTCACGCATGGCATGGGAGGATTGCAGGCTTTCTAAACTCTAAGAAAGCAAGAAGTCTGAGAATTAGATTTAGGGTTAGGATTATGGTTAGGATTAAGGATGAAGTTTACTGTTAGGGTGAGGGCTTAAGGTTAGGGATTAGGGTTAGGGTTAAAGGTTACTCTTAGGTTTAACGGTTACAGTTCGGTTTAGGGTTGAGGTTTACGGTTAGGGTTAAGATGAGGGGTAAGGGTTTGTTAGACGTTTAGGGTTAAGTGTTAGGTTTAGGGTTGAAGATTAGGATTAGGGTTAGGATTAAAGGTTAGCGTGAGAGTTAACGCTTAGGGTTAAGGTTTAGAGTTAGGGTTTACGGTTAGGCTTAGGGTTAGATTTAGGGTTAGAGTTATGTGCTATGGTTTGTGTTAGGGGTTAGGGTTAGGTTTACTGTTCACGGTTAGGGTTGGGTTTAGGGGTTAGCATTAGGGTTAGGGATTAGGTTTAGGGTAAGGGTCTAGAGTTAATGTTGGGCTTTAGACTCGGCGCTTAGTTTCAGGGTCAGGGGTTAGCGTTGATGGTAGGGTTTAGCTTTAGCGGTCAGTTTAAGGGCACAGGACCTGGTTAATCTACGGTGAGAGGGGTGCGGTCGGAGTCACCACGAAAGCACAACATCATTCCCTGGGCCTTGGGACAGGACCTCCATGCAGGACTCAGGCGGAGCCTCATCTCACACATGGCATGGCTGTATTGTAGGCTTGCTTCACTCTGGGAATGGAAGTAGTGTGAGAATTAGGGTTGGGGTTGGGGTTAGGGTTTTTCGTGTTAGGGGTTAGGTTTCGAGTCAGGGTTAGGTGCTAGGGATTAGTGGTTAGGGTTAGAGTTAGTGTTAGGGGTAAGGTGTTAAGTCTGGGTTAGGGGGCCAGGGTAAGGTTTAGGGTTGGAGTTAGCGTTAGGGTTAGCGGTTAGGGTTAAGGGATAGGGTTAGGATTCAGGGTGAGGGTTAGAGGGTTAACAGTTGGGGTTAGGCTTAGGGGTTAGGGATAGTGTTAGGGTTAAGGGTTAGGAGCTTGGTTCAGGTTTAAGGTTAGCATTAGGGGTTGGGGTTAGTGTTAACTGTAGGTCAGTGTTGGGGTTAGATCTCTAGGCATTAGGGTAAAGGTTAGGGTTAGGGTTAAGAGTTAGGGTTCTGTTTAATGGTTAGGATTGGGAATAGGGTTAAGGGTTAGGGTTAAGGTTAGCGGTTATGACGAAGGATCAACGGTTAGGGTTACTTTTAGGCGTAGGGTTAGGGTAAGGGGTTAGGGTTAGTGTTAGTGTTGTTGGTCGGGTTAAGGTTAGGGTTGGCGTTTCAGAATTAGGGATTAGGTGTTACAGTTATAGCTAGGAGTTAGGGTTATAATGACGGTATAGGGCTTGTTCTCAGGGTGTCATGCATTAACGTTAAGATATGGGGTTAAAGTTAGGGTTATGGTGAGGTTTACCTGTTAAGGTGAGCAGTAGGATCAGGGTTAGGTGTTATGTTGTGGGTTAGGCATATGGGTGAGGCGTAGGGTTCATGCTTAGGGCACGGGCCCTGTATGGCCTAGGAGGCAAAGTTAGGTGTCTGTGATGGTCGCTGGGAACCCACTCTACCGCACGCAGTGTATGGGCCTCTGGGTTTCATGCAGGACACTGTGGCAGAGCCTCCTTTCACGCATGGCATGGGAGGATTGCAGGCTTTCTAAACTCTAAGAAAGCAAGAAGTCTGAGAATTAGATTTAGGGTTAGCATTATGGTTAGGGTTAAGGATGAAGTTTAGTGTTAGGGTGAGGGCTTAAGGTTAGGGATTAGGGTTAGGGTTAAAGGTTACTCTTAGGTTTAACGGTTACAGTTTGGTTTAGGGTTGAGGTTTACGGTTAGGGTTAAGAGGAGGGGTTAAGGTTTGGTAGATGTTTAGGGTTAAGTGTTAGGTTTAGGGTTGAAGATTAGGATTAGGGTTAGGATTAAAGGTTAGCGTGAGAGTTAACGCTTAGGGTTAAGGTTAAGAGTTAGGGTTTACGGTTAGGCTTAGGGTTAGATTTAGGGTTAGAGTTATGTGCTATGGTTTGTGTTAGGGGTTAGGGTTAGGTTTACTGTTCACGGTTAGGGTTGGGTTTAGGGGTTAGCATTAGGGTTAGGGATTAGGTTTAGGGTTAGGGTCTAGAGTTAATGTTGGGCTTTAGGCTCGGGGCTTAGGTTCAGGGTCAGGGGTTAGCGTTGGTGTTAGGGCTTAGCTTTAGCGGTCAGTTTAAGGGCACAGGACCTGGTTAATCTACGGTGAGAGGGGTGCGGTCGGAGTCACCACGAAAGCACAACATCATTCCCCGGGCCTTGGGACAGGACCTCCATGCAGGACTCAGGCGGAGCCTCATCTCACACATGGCATGGCTGTATTGTAGGCTTGCTTCACTCTGGGAATGGAAGTAGTGTGAGAATTAGGGTTGGGGTTGGGGTTAGGGTTTTTCGTGTTAGGGGTTAGGTTTCGAGTCAGGGTTAGGTGCTAGGGATTAGTGGTTAGGGTTAGAGTTAGTGTTAGGGGTAAGGTGTTAAGTCTGGGTTAGGGGGCCAGGGTAAGGTTTAGGGTTGGAGTTAGCGTTAGGTTTAGGGGTTAGGGTTAAGGGATAGGGTTAGGATTCAGGGTGAGGGTTAGAGGGTTAACAGTTGGGGTTAGGCTTAGGGGTTAGGGATAGTGTTAGGGTTAAGGGTTAGGAGCTTGGTTCAGGTTTAAGGTTAGCATTAGGGGTTGGGGTTAGTGTTAACTGTAGGTCAGTGTTGGGGTTAGATCTCTAGGCATTAGGGTAAAGGTTAGGGTTAGGGTTAAGAGTTAGGGTTCTGTTTAATGGTTAGGATTGGGAATAGGGTTAAGGGTTAGGGTTAAGGTTAGCGGTTATGACGAAGGATCAACGGTTAGGGTTACTTTTAGGCGTAGGGTTAGGGTAAGGGGTTAGGGTTAGTGTTAGTGTTGTTGGTCGGGTTAAGGTTAGGGTTGGCGTTTCAGAATTAGGGATTAGGTGTTACAGTTATAGCTAGGAGTTAGGGTTATAATGACGGTATAGGGCTTGTTCTCAGGGTGTCATGCATTAACGTTAAGATATGGGGTTAAAGTTAGGGTTATGGTGAGGTTTACCTGTTAAGGTGAGCAGTAGGATCAGGGTTAGGTGTTATGTTGTGGGTTAGGCATATGGGTGAGGCGTAGGTTTCATGCTTAGGGCACGGGCCCTGTATGGCCTAGGAGGCAAAGTTAGGTGTCTGTGATGGTCGCTGGGAACCCACTCTACCGCACGCAGTGTATGGGCCTCTGGGTTTCATGCAGGACACTGTGGCAGAGCCTCCTTTCACGCATGGCATGGGAGGATTGCAGGCTTTCTAAACTCTAAGAAAGCAAGAAGTCTGAGAATTAGATTTAGGGTTAGCATTATGGTTAGGGTTAAGGATGAAGTTTAGTGTTAGGGTGAGGGCTTAAGGTTAGGGATTAGGGTTAGGGTTAAAGGTTACTCTTAGGTTTAACGGTTACAGTTTGGTTTAGGGTTGAGGTTTACGGTTAGGGTTAAGAGGAGGGGTTAAGGTTTGGTAGACGTTTAGGGTTAAGTGTTAGGTTTAGGGTTGAAGATTAGGATTAGGGTTAGGATTAAAGGTTAGCGTGAGAGTTAACGCTTAGGGTTAAGGTTAAGAGTTAGGGTTTACGGTTAGGCTTAGGGTTAGATTTAGGGTTAGAGTTATGTGCTATGGTTTGTGTTAGAGGTTAGGGTTAGGTTTACTGGTCACGGTTAGGGTTACGTTTAGGGGGTAGCATTAGGGTTAGGGTTAGGGTTAGGGTTAAGGGATAGGATTAGGGTTAAGTGTTGGGCTTAGGGTTAGGGTTTAGTGTTAAGGATAGCATTAAGGATTACGGTTAGGGTCAGGGTTAAATGCTTGGGTGCGGGTAATGGTTAGGGTCAGGGTTTAGTTTCACGGATAGGGTTAGTGTTAAGGGTTACGGGTAGGTTTAGGGTTCCGGTTTAGTGTTAGCATTAGGGCTTAAGGTTAGGATTAGGCGGTAGGTTAGATTTAGGGTTAGATCTAGGCGTTAGGGTAAGGGCTAGCGTTAGGGTTAAGAGATAGGGTTAGGTTTAATGCTTAGGATTAGGGTTAGGGTTTGGGGTAAAGTAAGTGTTAGGGGTTAGGTTTAAGGATCCAAGGTTAGGGTTATTTTTAGCTGTAGTGTTAGGGTTAGGGATAAGGAATCCCATTAGCATTAAGGGTCTTCCTTACTGTAGGGTTAAGGGTTAGGCTTAGAGTTAAAGGTTAAGGTTAGGGTCAGTGTTAAGATTTAGGGTGAGGGTTAACGGTTAGGGTAAAGGTTAAGCGTTATGGTTAGGGATTAATGATTAGGGTTTTTGGTTAGTGTTATTGTTAGCGGTTAGGAGTTAGTGTTTTATGAAGGGGTATGGTTAGAATTAGGATTGGGGTTAGAGTTAGGGTGAGGTATAGGGGTTAGGTTTAGGGGTTAGTTTTAGGGTAAAAGGATAGGATTAGGGTTACGAGTTCGGCTTAGGTTTAGGGTTAAAGTTTACTGCTGGGGTTAGGGATAGGGTTCAGGGTTAGCTTTAGGGGTTCTGGTTAGCGTTAGGTGTTAGGTTAGTGTCAGGGTTAGGTCTAGTCGTGAGGGTAAGGTTTAGGGTTAGCTTTAAGAGCTAGGGTTTGGTTTAATGGTTAGGATTAGGATTAGGGTTAAGGGTTAGGGTAAGGCTTAGGGGTTAGGGTGAAGGGTTAGTGTCAAGGGTTAGGGTTTTTGTTAGGCATAGCGTTGGGGTTAGAAGTAAGGGTTACTGTCAGTGTTAGGGTTGTAGGTAGGGGTATGGTTAGGGTTAGCGGTTTAGAATTAGGGTTAGGGATTAGGTGTCACAGTGATGACTAGGAGATAGGGTTAGAATTATGGGATAGGGGTTGTTCTCAGGAAATGGGTTATGCATTAACGTTAGGATAAGAGGTTAAAGTGAGGCGCACGGTGAGGTTTACGTGTTAAGGGGAGAAATAGGAACAGGGTTGGGTGTTATGTTCAGGGTTAGGGTTATCTGTTAAAGGTATTGTTTATGCTTAGCGCACGGGCCCTGTCTGCATTAGGCGGGCGGGGGGAGTTTAGGGGGCTGGGATTGTACCTGGGAACCCACTCTATCATACTCTGGGTATGGGCCCGTGGGTTTCATGCAGGACACAGTGGTAGAGCCTCCTTTCACGCATGGCATGGGAGGATTGCAGGCTTTCTTAACTCTAAGAAAGCAAGAAGTCTGAGAATGAGATTTAGGGTTAGGATTCTGTTTAGGGTTAAGGATGAAGTTCAGTGTTAGGGTGAGGGCTTAGGGTTAGGGATTAGGGTTAGGGTTAAAGGTTACTCTTAGGTTTAACGGTTACACTTTGGTTTAGGGTAGAGGTTTACGGGTAGGGTTAAGATGAGGGGTTAGGGTTTGGTACAGGGTTAGGGTTAAGTGTTAGGTTTAGGGTTGAAGATTAGGATTAGGGTTAGGATTAAAGGTTAGCGTGAGAGTTAACGCTAAGGGTTAAGGTTAAGAGTTAGGGTTTAGGGTTAAGGTTAGGGTTAGTTTTAGGGTTAGAGTTATGTGCTATGGTTTGTGTTAGGGTTTAGGCTTAGGTTTACTGGTCACAGTTAGGGTTACGTTTAGGGGTTAGCATTAGGGTTAGGGTTAGGGTTAGGGTTAAGGGATAGGATTAGGGTTAAGTGTTGGGCTTAGGGTTAGGGTTTAGTGTTAGGGTTATCATTAAGGATTAGGGGTAGGGTCAGGGTTAAATGCTTGGGTGCGGGTAATGGTTAGGGTCAGGGTTAAGGTTCAAGGATAGGGTTAGTGTTAAGGGTTACGGGTAGGTTTAGGGTTCAGGGTTAGTGTTAGCATTAGGGCTTAAGGTTAGGATTAGGCGGTAGGTTAGATTTAGGGTTGGATCTAGGCGTTAGGGTAAGGGCTAGCGTTAGGGTTAAGAGATAGGGTTAGGTTTAATGCTTAGGATTAGGGTTAGGGTTTGGGGTTAAAGTAAGTGTTAGGGGTTAGGTTTAAGGATCCAAGGTTAGGGTTATTTTTAGCTGTAGTGTTAGGGTTAGGGATAAGGGATCCCATTAGCATTAAGGGTCTTCCTTCCTGTAGGGTTAAGGGTTAGGCTTAGAGTTAAAGGTTAAGGTTAGGGTCAGTGTTAAGATTTAGGGTGAGGGTTAACGGTTAGGGTAAAGGTTAAGCGTTAGGGTTAGGGATTAGTGATTAGGGTTTTTGGTTAGTGTTAGGGTTAGCGGTTAGGAGTTATTGTTTTATGAAGAGGTATGGTTAGAATTAGGATTGGGGTTAGAGTTAGGGTGAGGCATAGGGGTTAGGTTTAGGGGTTAGTTTTAGGGTAAAAGGATAGGATTAGGGTTACGGGTTGGGCTTAGGTTTAGGGTTAAAGTTTACTGCTGGGGTTAGGGATAGGGTTCAGGGTTATCTTTAGGGGTTCTGGTTAGGGTTAAACGCTGAACACCTGCAAATAATTTTCAACGTAGTTGTTAATTGAAAAGCTCTGCGGCACACTTCTTGGAACAAGCCAGAACACCCATGCTGACCGACCCCACAAAAAAAAAAGTACCCTCCAGCTACTAATTATAATGCCAATTTGCAAAATTTCCCTGCATTTTTAAACAATGGAGAAATGATGGTGGTATGATACTTAGAAGTATGGCTTCTTGTCAGTCTCCACTAACAAAAATAGGCAACACCAAGTCAGCTACTCCTCAGCATAGTTATGTCCGTCGCAGCCTTCTTGGGTTTCAGGAGGCACAAACAAACGTTATCACAATTATGGTGAAACGCTGAACACCTGCAAATAATTTTCAACGTACTGCTTAATTGAAAATCTCTGCGGCATACTTCTTGGAACAAGCCAGTTACTTGTTCCCACGCAAAGAGGAGTATATAGAACCATGGTGGATTTCCAGCTGATGAAGTAAAGGATTATTAAAGGAACGGGATGACCATGGGGATCATCGTTAATTCTCTGAAACAGAATCCGCCCTTTTCACCTGCCAAACACATGCCCACTTCTCCTCTCTGGGGATAATAAAAACTAACCAGCGAACTGACAGAGGGCCTGACCCCCCCATCCACATCGACCACAAAAAAAAAAAAAAAAAAACCGTACCCTCCAGCTACTAATTATAATGCTAACTTGCAAAATTTCCCTGCATTTTAAAACAATGGAAAAATGGTGGTGGGATGATACTTAGAAGAATGGCTTCTTGTCTGTCTCCACTAACAAAAATAGGCAACACCAAGTCAGCTACTCCTCAGCATAGTTATGTCCGTCACAGCCTTATTCGGTTTCAGGAGGCACATACAAACGTTATCAAAATTATGGTGAAACGCTGAAAACCTGCAAATAATTTTCAACGTAGTGGTTAATTGAAAAGCTCTGCGGCATACTTCTTGGAACAAGCCAGGTACCTGTGCCCACGCATAGAGAAGTATATAGAAACATGGTGGAATCCCAGCTGATGAAGCGAAGGATTCTTAAAGGAATGAGATGACCACGCGGATCCTGTTTAATTTTCTGAAACACAATCCGCACTTTTCACATGCCAAACACATGCCCACTACTCTTCTCTGGGGATAATAAAAACAAACCAGCGATCTGACAGAGGGCCTGAACACCCATCCTGACCGACCCCACAAAAAAAAAGTACCCTCCAGCTACTAATTATAATGCCAATTTGCAAAATTTCCCTGCATTTTTAAACAATGGAGAAATGATGGTGGGATGATACTTAGAAGAATGGCTTCTTGTCAGTCTCCACTGACAAAAATAGGCAACACCAAGTCAGCTACGCCTCAGCATACTTATGTCCGTAGCAGCCATATTTGGTTTCAGTAGGCACATACACACGTTATCACAATTATGGTGAAACGCTGAAAACCTGCAAAGGATTTTCAACATACTGGTTAATTGAAAAGCTCTGAGGCATACTACTTGGAACAAGCCAGTTTCCTGTGCCCACGCATAGAGAAGTATATAGAACCATGGTGGATTCCCAGCTCATGAAGCAAAGGATTCTTAAAGGAACGGGATTACCATGCGGATCCTGTTTAATTCTCTGAAACAGATCCGCAGTTTTCACCTGCCATACTAATACCCACTTCTCCTCTCTGGGGATAATAAAAACAAACCAGCGAACTGACAGAGGGCCTGACCAGCACATCCACACCGAACCCATAGGAAAAAAAAAAAAAAAACACCGTAGCCTCCAGCTACTAATTATAATGCTAACTTGCAAAATTTTCCTGCATTTTTAAACAATGGAAAAATGATGGTGAGATGATACTTAGAAGAATGGATTCTTGTCAGCCTCCACTAACAAAAATAGGCAAAACCAAGTCAGCTACGCCTCACCATAGTTATGTTCGTGGCAGCCATCTTGGGTTTCAGGAGGCACAAACAAACGTTATCACAATTATGGTGAAACGCTGAACACCTGCAAATAATTTTCAACGTACTGGTTAATTGAAAAGCTCTGCGGCATACTTCTTGGAACAAGCCAGTTACCTGTTCCCACGCAAAGAGGAGTATATAGAACCATGGTGGATTTCCAGCTGATGAAGTAAAGGATTATTAAAGGAACGGGATGACCATGGGGATCATCGTTAATTCTCTGAAACAGAATCCGCCCTTTTCACCTGCCAAACACATGCCCACTTCTCCTCTCTGGGGATAATAAAAACTAACCAGCGAACTGACAGAGGGCCTGACCCCCCCATCAACATCGACCACACACACACACAAAAAAAACATACCCTCCAGCTGCTAATTATAATGCTAACTTGCAAAATTTCCCTGCATTTTAAAACAATGGAAAAATGGTGGTGGGATGACACTTAGAAGAATGGCTTCTTGTCTGTCTCCACTAACAAAAATAGGCAACACCAAGTCAGCTACTCCTCAGCATAGTTATGTCCGTCGCAGCCTTCTTGGGTTTCAGGAGGCACATACAAACGTTATCACAATTATGGTGAAACGCTGAAAACCTGCAAATAATTTTCAACGTACTGGTTAATTTGAAAACTCTCCAGCATACTTCTTGGAACAAGCCAGGTACCTGTGCCCACGCATAGAGGAGTATATAGAAACATGGTGGAATCCCAGCTGATGAAGCAAAGGATTCTTAAAGGAATGTGATGACCATGCGGATCCTGTTTAATTCTCTGAAACAGAATCCGCACTTTTCACCTGCCAAACACATGCCCACTACTCTTCTCTGGGGATAATAAAAACAAACCAGCGATCTGACAGAGGGCCTGAACACCCATCCTGACCAACCCCACAAAAAAAAAAGTACCCTCCAGCTACTAATTATAATGCCAATATGCAAAATTTCCCTGCATTTTTAAACAATGGAGAAATGATGGTGGGATGATACTTAGAAGAATGGCTTCTTGTCAGTCTCCACTGACGAAAATAGGCAACACCAAGTCAGCTACGCCTCAGCATAGTTATGTCCGTAGCAGCCATATTTGTTTTCAGTAGGCACATACACACGTTATCACAATTATGGTGAAACGCTGAAAACCTGCAAAGGATTTTCAACATACTGGTTAATTGAAAAGCTCTGAGGCATACTTCTTGGAACAAGCCAGTTTCCTGTGCCCAAGCCTAGAGAAGTATATAGAACCATGCTGGATTCCAAACTCATGAAGCAAAGGATTCTTAAAGGAACGAGATTACCATGCGGATCCTGTTTAATTCTCTGAAACAGATCCGCAGTTTTCACCTGCCATACTAATACCCACTTCTCCTCTCTGGGGATAATAAAAACAAACCAGCGAACTGACAGAGGGCCTGATCAACACATCCACACCGACCCCACAGGAAAAAAAAAAAAAAAAACACCGTAGCCTCCAGCTACTAATTATAATGCTCACTTGCAAAATTTTCCTGCATCTTTAAACAATGGAAAAATGATGGTGAGATGATACTTAGAAGAATGGATTCTTGTCAGTCTCCACTAACAAAAATAGGCAACACCACGTCAGCTACTCCTCAGCATAGTTATGTCCGTCGCAGCCTTCTTGGGTTTCAGGAGGCACAAACAAACGTTATCACAATTATGGTGAAACGCTGAACACCTGAAAATAGTTTTCAACATAGTGGTTAATTGAAAAGCTCTACGGCATACTTCTTGGAACAAGCCAGTTACCTGTTCCCACGCAAAGAGGAGTATATAGAACCATGGTGGATTTCCAGCTGCTGAAGTAAAAGATTATTAAAGGAACGGGATGACCATGGGGATCATCGTTAATTCTCTGAAACAGAATCCGCCCTTTTCACCTGCCAAACACATGCCGATTTGTCCTCTCTGGGGATCATAAAAACTAACCAGCGAACTGACAGAGGGCCTGATCCCCCCATACACATCGACCACCCAAAAAAAATTCCGTACCCTCCCGCTATTAAGAATAATGCTAACTTGCAAAATTTCCCTCCATTTTAAAACAATGGAAAAATGGTGGTGGGATGATACTTAGAAGAATGGCTTCTTGTCAGTCTCCACTAACAAAAATAGGCAACACCAAGTCAGCTACTCCTCAGCATAGTTATGTCCGTTGCAGCCTTCTTGGGTTTCAGGAGGCATAAACAAACGGTACCTGTGCCCACGCATAGAGGAGTATATAGAAACATGGTGGAATCCCAGCTGATGAAGCAAAGTATTCTTAAAGGAATGAGATGACCATGCGGATCCTGTTTAATTCTCTGAAACAGAACCCGCACTTTTCACCTGCCAAACACATGCCCACTACTCTTCTCTGGGGATAATAAAAACAAACCAGCGATCTGACAGAGGGCCTGAACACCCATCCTGATCGACCGCACAAAAAGAAAAGTACCCTCCAGCTACTAATTATAATGCCAATTTGCAAAATTTCCCTACATTTTTAAACAATGGGGAAATGGTGGTGGGATGATACTTAGAAGAATGGCTTCTTGTCAGTCTCCACTGACAAAAATAGGCAACACCAAGTCAGCTACGCCTCAGCATAGTTATGTCCGTAGCAGCCATATTTGGTTTCAGTAGGCACATACACACGTTATCACAATTATGGTGAAACGCTGAAAACCTGCAAAGGATTTTCAACACACTGGTTAATTGAAAAGTTCTGAGGCATACTTCTTGGAACAAGCCAGTTTCCTGTGCCCATGCATAGAGAAGTATATAGAACCATGGTGGATTCCCAGCTCATGAAACAAAGGATTCTTAAAGGAACGGGATTACCATGCGGATCCTGTTTAATTCTCTGAAACAGATCCGCAGTTTTCACCTCCCATACTAATACCCACTTCTCCTCTCTGGGGATAATAAAAACAAACCAGCGAACTGACAGAGGGCCTGACCGCCCCCCCAACCACATTGACCACACACAAAAAAAAAAACCGTACACTCCAGCTACTAATTATAATGCTAACTTGCAAAATTTCCCTGCATTTTAAAACAATGGAAAAATGTTGGTGGGATGATACTTAGAAGAATGGCTTCTTGTCAGTCTCCACTAACAAAAATAGGCAACACCAAGTCAGCTACTCCTCAGCATAGTTATGTCCGTCGCAGCCTTCTTGGGTTTCAGGAGGCACAAACAAACGTTATCACAATTATGGTGAAACGCTGAACACCTGCAAATAATTTTCAACGTAGTGGTTAATTGAAAAGCTCTGCGGCATAATTCTTGGAACAAGCCAGTTACCTGTTCCCACGCAAAGAGGAGTATATAGAACCATGGTGGATTTCCAGCTGATGAATAAAGGATTATTAAAGGAAAGGGATCACCATGGGGATCATCGTTAATACTCTGAAATAGAATCCGCCCTTTTTACCTGCCAAACACATGCCCACTTCTCCTCTCTGGGGATAATAAAAACAAACCAGCAAACTGACCGAGGGCCTGAGCAACACATTCACACCGACCCCACAGGAAAAAAAAAAAAAAAAACACCGTAGCCTCCAGCTACTAATTATAAGGCTAACTTGCAAAATTCTCCTGCATTTTTAAACAATGGAAAAATGATGGTGACATGATACTTAGAAGAATGGATTCTTGTCAGCGTCCACTAACAAAAATAGGCAAAACCAAGTCAGCTACGCCTCAGCATCGTTATGTTCGTGGCAGCCATTTTGGGTTTCAGGAGGCACAAACAAACGTTATCACAATTATGGTGAAACGCTGAACACTTGCAAATAATTTTCAACGTAGTGGTTAATTGAAAAGCTCTGTGGCATACTTCTTGTAACAAGCCACTTACCTGTTCCCACGCAAAGAGGAGTATAGAGAACCATGGTGGATTTCTAGCTGATGAAGTAAAGGATTATTAAAGGAACGGGATGACCATGGGGGTCATTGTTAATTCTCTGAAACAGAATCCGCCCTTTTCACCTGCCAAACACATGCCCACTTCTCCTCTCTGGGGATAATAAAAACTAACCAGCGAACTGACAGAGGGTCTGACCACCCCATCCACATCGACCACACACAAAAAAAAGCAGTACCCTCCAGCTGCTAATTATAATGCTAACTTGCAAAATTTCCCTGCATTTTAAAACAATGGAAAAATGGTGGTGGAATGATACTTAGAAGTATGGCTTCTTGTCTGTCTCCACTAACAAAAATACGCAACGCCAAGTCAGCTAATCCTCAGCATAGTTATGTCCGTCGCAGCCTTCTTGGGTTTCAGGAGGCACATACAAACGTTATCAAAATTATGGTGAAACACTGAAAACCTGCAAATAATTTTCAACGTACTGGTTAGTTTGAAAACTCTCCAGCATACTTCTTGGAACAAGCCAGGTACCTGTGCCCATGCATAGAGGAGTATATAGAAACATAGTAGAATCCCAGCTGATGAAGCAAAGGATTCTTAAAGGAATGAGATGACCATGCAGATCCTGTTTAATTCTCTGAAACAGAATCCGCACTTTTCACCTGCCAAACACATGCCCACTACTCTTCTCTGGGGATAATAAAAACAAACCAGCTATCTAACAGAGGGCCTGAACACCCATCCTGACCGACCCCACAAAAAAAATAGTACCCTCCAGTTTCTAACTATAATGGCAATTTGCAAAATTTCCCTGCATTTTTAAACAATGGAGAATGATGGTGGGATGATACTTAGAAGAATGGATTCTTGTCAGTCTCCACTAAGAAAAATAGGCAACACCAAGTCAGCTACTCCTCAGCATAGTTATGTCCGTCGCAGCCTTCTTGGGTTTCAGGAGGCACAAACAAACGTTATCACAATTATGGTGAAACGCTGAACACCTGCAAATAATTTTCAACGTAGTGGTTAATTGAAAAGCTCTGCGGCATACTTCTTGGAACAAGCCGGTTACCTATGCCCACGCAAACAGGAGTATATAGAACCATGGTGGATTTCCAGCTGATGAAGTAAAGGATTATTAAAGGAACGGGATGACCATGGGGATCATTGTTAATTCTCTGAAACAGAATCCGCCCTTTTCACCTGCCAAACACATGCCCACTTCTCCTCTCTGGGGATAATAAAAACTAACCAGCGAACTGACAGAGGGCCTGAGCCCCCCATTCACATCGACCACACACAAAAAGAAAACCGTACCCTCCAACTGCTAATTATAATGGTAACTTGCAAAATTTCCCTGCATTTTAAAACAATGGAAAAATGGTGGTGGGATGATACTTAGAAGAATGGTTTTTGTCAGTCTCCACTGACAAAAATAGGAAACACCAAGTCAGCTACGCCTCAGCATAGTTATGTCCGTAGCAGCCATATTTGGTTTCAGTAGGCACATACACACGTTATCCCAATTATGGTGAAATTCTGAAAACCTGCAAAGGATTTTCAACACACTGGTTAATTGAAAAGTTCTGAGGCATACTTCTTGGAACAAGCCAGTTTCCTGTGCCCATGCATAGAGAAGTATATAGAACCATGGTGGATTCCCAGCTCATGAAACAAAGGATTCTTAAAGGAACGGGATTACCATGCGGATCCTGTTTAATTCTCTGAAACAGATCCGCAGTTTTCACCTGCCATACTAATACCCACTTCTCCTCTCTGGGGATAATAAAAACAAACCAGCGAACTGACAGACGGCCTGACCAACACATCCACACCGACCCCACAGGAAAAAAAAAAAAAACACCGTAGCCTCCAGCTACTAATTATAATGCTAACTTGCAAAATTTTCCTGCATTTTTAAACAATGGAAAAATGATGGTGAGATGATACTTAGAAGAATGGATTCTTGTCAGTCTCCACTAACAAAAATAGGCAAAACCAAGTCAGCTACTCCTCAGCATCGTTATGTTCGTGGCAGCCATCTTGGGTATCAGGAGGCAAAAACAAACGTTATCACAATTATGGTGAAACGCTGAACACCTGCAAATAATTTTCTACGTAGTGGTTAATTGAAAAGCTCTGCGGCATACTTCTTGGAACAACCCAGTTACCTGTTCCCACCCAAAGAGTGGTATATAGAACCATGGTGGATTTCCAGCTGATGAAGTAAAGGATTATTAAAGGAACGGGATGACCATGGGGATCACCGTTAATTCTCTGAAACAGAATCCACCTTTTTAACCTGGCAAACACATGCCCACTTCTCCTCTCTGGGGATAATAAAAACTAACCAGCGAACTGACAGAGGGCCTGACCCCCTCATCGACATCGACCACACACAAAAAAAAAAACCGTACCCTCCAGCTACTAATTATAATGCTAACTTGCAAAATTTCCCTGCATTTTAAAAGAATGGAAAAATTGTTGTGTGATGATACTTAGAAGAATGGCTTCTTGTCAGTCTCCACTAAGAAAAATAGGCAACACCAAGTCAGCTACTCCTCAGCATAGTTATGTCCGTCGCAGCCTTCTTGGGTTTCAGGAGGCACAAACAAACGTTATCACAATTATGGTGAAACCCTGAACACCTGCAAATAATTTTCAACGTAGTGGTTAATTGAAAAGCTCTGCGGCATACATCTTGGAACAAGCCAGTTACCTATGCCCACGCAAACAGGAGTATATAGAACCATGGTGGATTTCCAGCTGATGAAGTAAAGGATTATTAAAGGAACGGGATGAGCATGGGGATCATCATTAATTCTCTGAAACAGAATCCGCCCTTTTCACCTGCCAAACACATGCCCACTTCTCCTCTCTGGGGATAATAAAAACTAAGCAGCGAACTGACAGAGGACCTGATCCCCCAATCCACTCGACCACTAACAAAAAAAAACCGTACCCTCCAGCTACTAATTATAATGCTAACTTGCAAAATTTCCCTGCATTTTAAAACAATGCAAAAATGGTGGTGGGATGATACTTAGAAGAATGGCTTCTTGTCTGTCTTCACTAACAAAAATAGGCAACACCATGTCAGCTACTCCTCAGCATAGTTATGTCCGTGGCAGCCTTCTTGGGTTTCAGGAGGCACATACAAACGTTATCAAAATTATGGTGAAACGCTGAAAACCTGCAAATAATTTTCAACGTAGTGGTTACTTGAAAATCTCTGCGGCATACTTCTTGGAACAAGCCAGGTACCTGTGCCCACGCATAGAGGAGTATATAGAAACATGGTGGAATCCCAGCTGATGAAGCAAAGGACTCTTAAAGGAATGAGATGACCATGCGGATCCTGTTTAATTCTCTGAAACAGAATCCGCACTTTTCACCTGCCAAACACATGCCCACTTCTCCTCTCTGGGGATAATAAAAACAAACCAGTGAATTGACAGATGGCCTCACCAACCCATCCACACTGACCCGACAAACAAAAAAAAAAAAAGTACCCTCCAGCTACTAATTATAATGCTAACTTGCAAAATTTCTCTGCATTTTTAAACAATGGAAAAATGATGGTGGGATGATACTTAGAAAAATGGCTTCTTGTCAGTCTCCACTAACAAAAATAGGCAACATGAAGTCAGCTACGCCTCAGCATTCTTATGTCTTTGGCAGCCACATTGGGTTTCAGGAGACACATACACACGTTATCACAATTATGGTGAAACGCTGAAAACCTGCAAAGGATTTTCAACATACTGGTTAATTGAAAAGCTCTGAGGCATACTTCTTGGAACAAGCCAGTTTCCTGTGTCCACGCATAGAGAAGTATACAGAACCATGGTGGATTCCCAGCTCATGAAGCAAAGGATTCTTAAAGGAACGGGATTACCATGCGGATCCTGTTTAATTCTCTGAAACAGATCCGCAGTTTTCACCTGCCATACTAATACCCACTTCTCCTCTCTCGGGATAATAAAAACAAACCAGCGAACTGACAGAGAGCCTGACCAACACATCCACACCGACCCCACAGGAAAAAAAATAAAAAACACCGTAGCCTCCAGCTACTAATTATAATGCTAACTTGCAAAATTTACCTGCATTTTAAAACAATGGAAAAATGGTGGTGGGATGATACTTAGAAGAATGGCTTCCTTTCAGTCTCCACTAACAAAAATAGGCAACACCAAGTCAGCTACTCCTCAGCATAGTTATGTCCGTCGCAGCCTTCTTGGGTTTCAGGAGGCACAAACAAACGTTATCACAATTATGGTGAAACGCTGAACACCTGCAAATAATTTTCAACGTAGTGGTTAATTGAAAAGCTCTGCGGCATACTTCTTGGAACAAGTCAGTTTCCTGTTCCCACGCAAAGAGGAGTGTATAGAACCATGGTGGATTTCCAGCTGATGAAGTAAAGGATTATAAAAGGAACGGGATGAGCATGGTGATCATCGTTAATTCTCTGAAACAGAATCCGCCCTTTTCTCCTGCCAAACACATGACCACTTCTCCTCTCTGGTTATAATAAAAACTAACCAGCGAACTGACAGAGGGCCTGACCCCCCAATCCACATCGACCACACACAAAAAAAATCGTACCCTGCAGCTACTAATTATAATGCTAACTTGCAAAATTTCCCTGCATTTTAAAACAATGGAAAAATGGTGGTGGGATGATACTTAGAAGAATGGCTTCTTGTCTGTCTCCACTAACAAAAATAGGCAACACCAAGTCAGCTACTCCTCAGCATAGTTATGTCCGTCGCAGCCTTCTTGGGTTTCAGGAGGCACATACAAACGTTATCAAAATTATGGTGAAACTCTGAAAACCTGCAAATAATTTTCAACGTAGTGGTTAATTGAAAAGCTCTGCGGCATACTTCTTGGAACAAGCCAGATACCTGTGCCCACGCATAGAGGAGTATATAGAAACATGGTGGAATCCCAGCTGATGAAGCAAAGGATTCTTAAAGGAATGAGATGACCATGCGGATCCTGTTTAATTCTCTGAAACAGAATCCGCACTTTTCACCTGCCAAACACATGCCCACTTTTCCTCTCTGGGCATAAAAAAAACAATCCAGCAATCTGACAGATGGGCTGACCAACCCATCCACACTGACCCCACAAAAAAAAAAAAAAAGTACCCTCCAGCTACTAATTATAATGCTAACTTGCAAAATTTCCCTGCATTTTTAAACAATGGAAAAATGATGGTGGGATGCTTCTTAGAAGAATGGCTTCTTGTCAGTCTCCACTAACAGAAATAGGCAACATGAAGTCAGCTACGCCTCAGCATACTTATGTCCTTGGCAGCCATATTGGGTTTCAGGAGACACATACACACGATATCACAATTATGGTGAAACGCTGAAAACCTGCAAAGGATTTTCAACATACTGGTTAATTGAAAAGCTCTGAGGCATACTTCTTGGAACAAGCCAGTTTCCTGTGCCCACGCATAGAGAAGTATATAGAACCATGGTGGATTCCCAGCTCAGGAAGCAAATGATTCTTAAAGGAACGGGATTACCATGCGGATCCTGTTTAATTCTCTGAAACAGATCCGCAGTTTTCACCTGCCATACTAATACCCACTTCTCCTCTCTGGGGATAATAAAAACAAACCAGCGAACTGACGGAGGGCCTGACCAACACATCCACACCGACCCCACAGGAAAAAAAAAAAAACAACACCGTAGCCTCCAGCTACTAATTATAATGCTAACTTGCAAAATTATCCTGCATTTTTAAACAATGGAGAAATGTTGGTGAGATGATACTTAGAAGAATGGATTCTTGTCAGTCTCCACTAACAAAAATAGGCAAAACCAAGTCAGCTACGCCTCAGCATAGTTATGTTGGTGGCAGCCATCTTGGGTTTCAGGAGGCACAAACAAACGTTATCACAATTATGGTGAAACGCTGAACACCTGCAAATAATTTTCACAGTACTGGTTAATTGAAAAGCTCTGCAGCATACTTCTTGGAACAAGCCACTTACCTGTTCCCACGCAAAGAGGAGTATATAGAACCATGGTGGATTTCCAGCTGATGAAGTAAAGGATTATTAAAGGAACGGGATGACCATGGGGATCATCGTTAATTCTCTGAAACAGAATCCGCCCTTTTCACCTGCCAAACACATGCCCACTTCTCCTCTCTGGGGATAATAAAAACTAACCAGCGAACTGACAGAGGGCCTGATCCCCCCATCCACATCGACCACACACACAAAAAAACCGTACCCTCCAGCTACTAATTATAATGCTAACTTGCAAAATTTCCCTGCATTTTAAAACAATGGAAAAATGGTGGTGGAATGATACTTAGAAGAATGGCTTCTTGTCTGTCTCCACTAATAAAAATAGGCAACACCAAGTCAGCTACTCCTCAGCATAGTTATGTCCGTCGCAGCCTTCTTGGGTTTCAGGAGGCACATACAAACGTTATCAAAATTATGGTGAAACGCTGAAAACCTGCAAATAATTTTCAACGTACTGGTTAATTTGAAAACTCTCCAGCATATTTCTTGGAACAAGCCAGGTACCTGTGCCCACGCATAGAGGAGTATATAGAAACATGGTGGAATCCCAGCTGATGAAGCAAAGGATTCTTAAAGGAATGAGATGACCATGCGGATCCTGTTTAATTCTCTGAAACAGAATCCGCGCTTTTCACCTGCCAAACACATGCCCACTACTCTTCTCTGGGGATAATAAAAACAAACCAGCGATCTGACAGAGGGCCTGAACACCCATCCTGTCCGACCCCACAAAAAAAAAGTACCCACCAGCTATGAATTATAATGCCAATTTGCAAAATTTCCCTGCATTTTTAAACAATGGAAAAATGATGGTGGGATGCTTCTTAGAAGAATGGCTTCTTGTCAGTCTCCACTAACAAAAATAGGCAACACGAAGTCAGCTACGCCTCAGAATACTTATGTCCTTGGCAGCCATATTGGGTTTCAGGATACACATACACACGTTATCACAATTATGGTGAAACGCTGAAAACCTGCAAAGGACTTTCAACATACTGGTTAATTGAAAAGCTCTGAGGCATACTTCTTGGAACAAGCCAGTTTCCTGTGTCCACGCATAGAGAAGTATACAGAACCATGGTGGATTCCCAGCTCATGAAGTAAAGGATTCTTAAAGGAACGGGATTACCATGCGGATCCTGTTTAATTCTCTGAAACAGATCCGCAGTTTTCACCTGCCATACTAATGCCCACTTCTCCTCTCTGGGGATAATAAAAACAAACCAGCGAACTGACAGAGGGCCTGACCAACACATCCACACCGACCCCATAGGAAAATAAAAAAAAAACACCGTAGCCTCCAGCTACTAATTATAATGCTAACTTGCAAAATTATCCTGCATTTTTAAACAATGGAAAAATGATGGTGAGATCATACTTAGAAGCATGGATTCTTGTCAGTCTCCACTAACAAAAATAGGCAAAACCAAGTCAGCTACGAGTCTGCATCGCTATGTTCGTGGCAGCCATCTTGGGTTGCAGGATGCACAAACAAACGTTATCACAATTATGGTGAAACGCTGAACACCTGCAAATAATTTTCAACGTACTGGTTAATTGAAAAGCTCTGCAGCATACTTCTTGGAACAAGCCACTTACCTGGTCCCACGCAAAGAGGAGTATATATAACCATGGTGGATTTCCAGCTGATGAAGTAAAGGATTATTAAAGGAACGGGATGACCATGGGGATCATCGTTAATTCTCTGAAACAGAATCCGCCCTTTTCACCTGCCAAACACATGCCCACAACTCCTCTGTGGGGATAATAAAAACTAACCAGCGAACTGACAGAGGGCCTGATCAACACATCCACATCGACCACACACTCACAAAAAAACCGTACCCTCCAGCTACTAATTATAATGCTAACTTGCAAAATTTCCCTGCATTTTAAAACAATGGAAAAATGGTGGTGGGATGATACTTAGAAGAATGGCTTCTTGTCAGTCTCCACTAACAAAAATCCGCAAAACCAAGTCAACTACGCCTCAGCATATTTATGTCTGTGGCAGCCATCTTGGGTTTCAAGGCACATACAAACGTTGTCGCAATTATGATGAACCGCTGAACACCTGCAAATAATTTTCAATGTACTTTTTATTTGAAAAGCTCTGTGGCATACTTCTTGGAACAAGCCAGTAACCTGTTCCCACCCATACGGGAGTATATAGAACCATGGTGGTTTCCCAGGTGATGAAGCAAAGAATTCTTAAAGGAAGCGGATGACCATGCGGATCCTGTTTAATTCTTTGAAACAGAATCCGCACTTTTCACCTGCCAACAACATGCCCACTTCTCCTCTCTGGGGATAATAAAAACAAACCAGCGAACATCTAGAGGGCCTTGCACCCCCATCCACACCTACCCCACAAAAAAAAAAAAGTACCCTCCAGCTACTAATTATAATACTAACTTGCAAAATTTCCCTGCATTTTAAAACAATGGAAAAATGGTGGTGGGATGATACTTAGAAGAATGGCTTCTTGTCTGTCTCCACTAACAATAATAGGCAACACCAAGTCAGCTACTCCTCAGCATAGTTATGTCCGTCGCAGCCTTCTTGGGTTTCAGGAGGCACATACAAACGTTATCAAAATTATGGTGAAACGCTGAAAACCTGCAAATAATTTTCAACGTACTGGTTAATTTGAAAACTCTCCAGCATACTTCTTGGAACAAGCCAGGTACCTGTGCCCACGCATAGAGGAGTATATAGAAACATGGTGGAATCCCAGCTGATGAAGCAAAGGATTCTTAAAGGAATGAGATGACCATGCAGATCCTGTTTAATTCTCTGAAACAGAATCTGCACTTTTCACCTGCCAAACACATGCCCACTACTCTTCTCTGGCGATAATAAAAACAAACCAGCGATCTGACAGAGGGCCTGAACACCCATCCTGAACAACCCTACAAAATAAAAAAGTACCCTCCAGCTACTAATTATAATGCCAATTTGCAAAATTTCCCTGCATTTTTAAACAATGGAGAAATGATGGTGGGATGATACTTAGAAGAATGGCTTCTTGTCAGTCTCCACTGACAAAAATACGCAACACCAAGTCAGCTACGCCTCAGCATAGTTATGACCGTAGCAGCCATATTTGTTTTCAGTAGGCACATACACACGTTATCACAATTATGGTGAAACGCTGAAAGCCTGCAAAGGATTTTCAACATACTGGTTAATTGAAAAGCTCTGCGGCAACTTCTTGGAACAAGCCAGTTTCCTGTGCCCACGCATAGAGAAGTATATAGAACCATGGTGGATTCCCAGCTCATGAAGCAAAGGATTCTTAAAGGAACAGGATTACCATGCGGATCCTGTTTAATTCTCTGAAACAGATCCGCAGTTTTCACCTGCCATACTAATACCCACTTCTCCTCTCTGGGGATAATAAAAACAAACCAGCGAACTGACAGAGGGCCTGACCCCCCCATCCACATCGACCTCACACACACAAAAAAAAACCGTACCCTCCAGCTACTAATTATAATGCTAACTTGCAAAATTTCCCTGCATTTTAAAACAATGGAAAAATGGTGGTGGGATGATACTTAGAAGAATGGCTTCCTGTCAGTCTCCACTAACAAAAATAGGCAACACCAAGTCAGCTACTCCTCAGCATAGTTATGTCCATCGCAGCCTTCTTGGGTTTCAGGAGGCACAAACAAACGTTATCACAATTATGGTGAAACGCTGAACACCTGCAAATAATTTTCAACGTAGTGGTTAATTGAAAAGCTCTGAGGCATACTTCTTGGAACAAGCCAGTTACCTGTTCCCACCCAAAGAGGAGTATATAGAACCATGGTGGATTTCCAGCTGATGAAGTAAAGGATTATTAAAGGAACGGGATAACCATGGAGATCATCGTTAATTCTCTGAAACAGAATCCGCCCTTTTCACCTGCCAAACACATGCCCACTTCTCCTCTCTGGGGATAATAAAAACAAACCAGCGAACTGACAGAGGGCCTGACGCCCCCATCCACATCGTCCACACACACACAAAAAAAAAAAAACCGTACCCTCCAGCTACTAGTTATAATGCTAATTTGCAAAATTTCCCTGCATTTTAAAACAATGGAAAAATGGTGGTGGGATGATACTTAGAAGAATGGCTTCTTGTCAGTCTCCACTAACAAAAATAGGCAACACCAAGTCAGCTACTCCTCAGCATAGTTATGTCCGTCGGAGCCTTCTTGGGATTCAGGAGGCACATACAAACGTTATCAAAATTATGGTGAAACGCTGAAAACCTGCAAATAATTTTCAACGTAGTGGTTAATTGAAAAGCTCTGCAGCATACTTCTTGGAACAAGCCAGGTACCTGTGCCCATGCATAGACGAGTATATAGAAACATTCTGGAATCCCAGCTGATGAAGCAAAGGATTCTTAAAGGAATGAGATGACCATGCGGATCCTGTTTAATTCTCTGAAACAGAATCCGCTCTTTTCACCTGCCAAACACATGCCCACTTCTCCTCTCTGGGGATAATTAAAATTAACCAGGGAACTGACAGAGGGCCTGACCAACACATCCACATCGACCACACACTCACAAAAAAACCGTACCCTCCAGCTACTAATTATAATGCTAACTTGCAAAATTTCCCTGCATTTTAAAACAATGGAAAAATGGTGGTGGGATGATACTTAGAAGAATGGCTTCTTGTCAGTCTCCACTAACAAAAATCGGCAAAACCAAGTCAGCTACGCCTCAGCATAGTTATGTCTGTGGCAGCCATCTTGGCTTTCAAGGCACATACAAACGTTGTCGCAATTATTATGAACCGCTGAACACCTGCAAATAATTTTCAATGTACTTTTTATTTGAAAATCTCTGTGGCATACTTCTTGGAACAAGCCAGTAACCTGTGCCCACCCATACGGGAGTATATAGAACCATGGTGGTTTCCCAGCTGATGAAGCAAAGAATTCTTAAAGGAAGCGGATGACCATGCGGATCCTGTTTAATTCTTTGAAAGAGAATCCGCACTTTTCACCTGCCAACAACATGTCCACTTCTCCTCTCTGGGGATAATAAAAACAAACCAGTGAATTGACAGATGGCCTGACCAACCCATCCACACTGACCCTACAAAAAAAAAAAAAAGTACCCTCCAGCTACTAATTATAATACTAACTTGCAAAATTTCCCTGCATTTTAAAACAATGGAAAAATGGTGGTGGGATGATACTTAGAAGAATGGCTTCTTGTCAGTCTCCACTAACAAAAATAGGCAACACCAAGACAGCTACTCCGCAGCATAGTTATGTCTGTCGCAGCCTTCTTGGGTTTCAGGAGGCACAAACAAACGTTATCACAATTATGGTGAAACGCTGAACACCTGCAAATAATTTTCAACGTAGTGGTTAATTGAAAAGCTCTGCGGCATACTTCTTGGAACAAGCCAGTTATTTGTTCCCACGCAAAGAGGAGTATATAGAACCATGGTGGATTTCCAGCTGATGAAGTAAAGGATTATTAAAGGAACGGGATGACCATGGGGATCATCGTTAATTCTCTGAAACAGAATCCGCCCTTTTCACCTGCCAAACACATGCCCACTTCTCCTCTCTGGGGAAAATAAAAACTAACCAGCGAACTGACAGAGGGCCTGACCCCCCCCATCCACATCGACCACAGATAAAAAAAAAACCGTACCCTCCCGCTACTAATTATAATGCTAACTTGCAAAATTTCCCTGCATTTTAAAACAATGGAAAAATGGTGGTGGGATGATACTTAGAAGAATGGCTTCTTGTCAGTCTCCACTAACAAAAATAGGCAACACCAAGTCAGCTACTCCTCAGCATAGTTATGTCCGTCGCAGCCTTCTTGGGTTTCAGGAGGCACATACAAACGTTATCAAAATTATGGTGAAACGCTGAAAACCTGCAAATAATTTTCAACGTCCTGGTTAATTTGAAAACTCTCCAGCATACTTCTTGGAACAAGCCAGGTACCTGTGCCCACGCATAGAGGAGTATATAGAAACATGGTGGAATCCCAGCTGATGAAGCAAAGGATTCTTAAAGGAATGAGATGACCATGCGGATCCTGTTTAATTCTCTGAAAGAGAATCCGCACTTTTGACCTCCCAAACACATGCCCACTTCTCCTCTCTGGGGATAATAAAAACAAACCAGTGAATTGACAGATGGCCTGACCAACCCATCCACACTGACCCTACAAAAAAAAAAAAAAGTACCCTCCAGCTACTAATTATAATGCTAACTTGCAAAATTTCCCTGCATTTTTAAACAATGGAAAAATGGTGGTGGGATGATCCTTAGAAGAATGGCTTCTTGTCAGTCTCCACTAACAAAAATAGGCAACATGAAGTCAGCTACGCCTCAGCATACTTTTGTCCTTGGCAGCCATATTGGGTTTCAGGAGACACATACAAACATATCAAAATTATGTTGAAACGCTGAAAACCTGCAAATAATTTTAAACGTACTGCTTAATTGAAAAGCTCTGCGGCATACTTCTTGGAACAAGCCAGTTACCTGTGCCCACACATAGAGGAGTATATAGAACCATGGTGGATTCCCAGCTGATGAAGCAAAGGATTCCTAAAGGAATGAGATGACCATGCGGATCCTGTTTAATTCTCTGAAACAGAATCCGCACTTTCCCCTGCCAAACACATGCCCACTACTCTTCTCTGGTGATAATAAAAACAAACCAGCGATCTGATAGAGAGCCTGAACACCCATCCTGACCGACCCCACAGAAAAAAAAGTACCCTCCAGCTACTAATTATAATGCCAATTTGCAAAATTTCCCTGCATTTTTAAACAATGGAGAAATGATGGTGGGATGATACTTAGAAGAATGGCTTCTTGTCAGTCTCCACTGACAAAAATACGCAACACCAAGTCAGCTACGCCTCAGCATAGTTATGTCCGTAGCAGCCATATTTGGTTTCAGTAGGCAGATACACCCGTTATCACAATTATGGTGAAACGCTGAAAACCTGCAAAGGATTTTCAACATACTGGGTAATTGAAAACCTCTGAGGCATACTTCTTGGAACAAGCGAGTTTCCTGTGCCCACGCATAGAGAAGTATATAGAACCATGGTGGATTCCCAGCTCATGAAGCAAAGGATTCATAAAGGAACGGGATTACCATGCGGATCCTGTTTAATTCTCTGAAACTGATCCGCAGTTTTCATCTGCCATACTAATACCCACTTCTCCTCTCTGGGGATAATAAAAACAAACCAGCGAAGTGACAGAGGGCCTGACCAACACATCCACACCGAACCCACAGGAAAAAAAAAAAACACCGTAGCCTCCAGCTACTAATTATAATGCTAACTTGCAAAATTTTCCTGCATTTTTAAACAATGGAAAAATCATGGTGAGATGATACTTAGAAGAATGGATTCTTGTCAGTCTCCACTAACAAAAATAGGCAAAACCAAGTGAGCTACGCCTCAGCATAGTTATGTTCGTGGCAGCCATCTTGGGTTTCAGGAGGCACAAACAAACTTTATCACAATTATGGTGAAACGCTGAACACTTGCAAATAATTTTCAACGTACCGGTTAATTGAAAAGCTCTGCGGCATACTTCTTGGAACAAGCCAGTTACCTGTTCCCACGCAAAGAGGAGTATATAGAACCATGGTGGATTTCCAGCTGATGAAGTAAAGGATTATTAAAGGAACGGGATGACCATGGGGATCATCGTTAATTCTCTGAAACAGAATCCGCCTTTTTCACCTGCCAAACACATGCCCACTTCTCCTCTCTGGGGATAATAAAAACTAACCAGCGAACTGACAGAGGGCCTGACCCCCCCATCCACATCGTCCACACACACAAAAAAAACCGTACCCTCCAGCTACTAATTATAATTCTAGGTTCCAAAATTTCCCTTTATTTTTAACCAATGGAAAAATGATGGCGGCATGATACTTAGAAGAATGGCTTCTTGTCAGTCTCCGCTAACAAAAATCGGCAAAACCAAGTCAGCTACGCCTCGGCATAATTATGTCTGTGGCAGCCATCTTGGGTTTCAAGGCACATACAAACGTTGTCGCAATTATGATGAAACACTGAACACCTGCAAATAATTTTCAATGTACTTTTTATTTGAAAACCTCTGTGGCATACTTCTTGGAACAAGCCAGTCACCTGTGCCCACCCATACGGGAGTATATAGAACCATGGTGGTTTCCCAGCTGATGAAGCAAAGGATTCTTAAAGGAAGCGGATGACCATGCAGATCCTGTTTAATTCTTTGAAACAGAATCCGCACTTTTCACCTGCCAACAACATGCCCACTTCTCCTTTCTGGGGATAATAAAAAAAAACCAGCGAACATCTAGAGGGCCTTGCCCCCCCATCCACACCGACACCACAAAAAAAAAAAAAAAAGTACCCTCCAGCTACTAATTATAATGCTAACTTGCACAATTTCCCTGCATTTTTAAACAATGGAAAAATCATGGTGGGATTATACTTAAAAGAATGGCTTCTTGTCAGTCTCCACTGACAAAAATAGGAAACACCAAGTGAGCTACGCCTCAGCATAGTTATGTCCATGGCAGCCATCTTGGGTTTCAGCAGGCACATACAAACCTTATCACAATTATGGTGAAACGCTGAAAACCTGCAAATAATTTTCAACGTAGTGGTTAATTGAAAAGCTCTGCAGCATACTTCTTGGAACAAGCCAGGTACCTGTGCCCACGCATAGAGGGGTATATAGAACCATGGTGGATTCCCAGCTGATGAAGCAAAGGATTCTTTTTTTTTTGTTGTTGAGACAGAGTCTCAATTTGTTGCCCAGGCTAGAGTGAGTGCCGTGGCGTCAGCTTAGTTCACAGCAACCTCAGACTCCTCGGCTTAAACGATCCTACTGCCTCAGCCTCCCGAGTAGCTGGGACTACAGGCATGCGCCACTATGCCCGGCTAATTTTTTCTATATAGATTTTTAGTTGTCCATATAATGTCTTTCTATTTTTAGTAGAGACGGGGTCTCGCTCTTGCTCAGGCTGCTCTCGAACTCCTGACCTCGAGCGATCCACCCGCCTCGGCCTCCCAGAGTGCTAGGATGACAGGCGTGAGCCACCGCGCCCTTCCAGGATTCTTAAAGGAACGGGATGACCATGCGAATGCTGTTTAATTCTCTGAAAGAGTATCCGCACTTTTCAGCTGCCATCAAATGCCGACTTCCCCTCTCTGGGGATAATAAAAACAAACCAGCAAATTTATTGAGGGCCTGACCCCCCCATCGACACCGACCCGACGAAAAAAAAAAAAAAAACGTACCCTCCATCTACTAATTATAAAGCTAACTTGCAAAATTTCCCTGCATTTTTTAACAATGGAAAAATGACGGTGGGCTTATACTTAGAATGGCTTCTTGTTAGTCTCTGCTGACAAAAATAGGCAACACCAAGTCGGCTACACCTCAGCATAGTTATGTCCGTGGCAGCCATCTTGGGTTTCAGGAGGCACATACAAACGTTATTACAATTAGGGTGAAATGCTGAAAACCTGCAAATAATTTTCAACGTACTGGTTAATTGAAAAGCTCTGCGGCATACTTCTTGGAACAAGCCAGTTACCTGTGCCAACGCATAGAGGAGTATATAGAACCATGGTGGATTCCCAGCTGATGAAGCAAAGGATTCTTAAAGGAATGGGATGACCATGTGGATCCTGTTTAATTCTCTGAAATAGAATCCACACTTTTCACCTGCCAAACACATGCCCACTTCTCCTCTCTGGGGATAATAAAAGAAAACCAGCGAACTCACAGAGGGCCTGAAACGCCCATCCACTCCTACCCCACAAAAAAAGAAAAAAAAATACGTACCCTACATCTAATTATAATACTAACTTGCAAAATTTCCCTCCATTTTTACGCAATGGAAAAATGATGGTGGGATGATACTTAGAAGAATGTCTTCTTGTCAGTCTCCACTAACAAAAATAGGCATCAACAAGTCAGCTATGCCTCAGCATATTTATATCCGTGGCAGCCATCTTGGGTTTAAGGAGGCACATTCAAACGTTATCACAATTACGGTTAAACATGCTAAAAACCTGACAATTCTAAAAGTAGTGGTTAATTCAAATGCTCTGTCGCATACTTCTTGGAACAAGCCAGTTACCTGTGCCCATGCAAAGAGAGGTCTAGAGAACCATGGTGGATTCCCAGGTGATGAATCAAAGGATTCTTAAAGGAACAGGCTCAAAAGTGCAGATCCTGTTTCAGTCTAAGTGTGAAACAGGATCCGCACATTTTGCCTGCAACACACATTCGCCCTTCTCATCTCTAGGGATAACAAAAACAGCCCATCGGATTTACAGATGCCCTGCCCCCGGCCCCCACCACCCCACACAAAATAGTCTGCTCCAGCGACTCGTCCTTATGCTATCTGGTGAAAGGTCATAAGCCTTTTAAAAAACTGGAGATAGGATGGTAGAATTATACCTAAAAGACTGGCTTATTGCCAGATTCCCATACCAAGTATTGGCAACAGCAAGTGACGTAGGCCTCAGCATAGGTTTGTCCATGGCAGCCATCTTGGGTTTAAGGAGACACAGATGAACCTTATAACAATTATAATAAAAGGTGCTGCGAAAGCTGTTAAATAATTCTCATGGTAGTGGTTATTTCAAAAGCTCTGCGGCATACTTCTTTGAACTAGCCAGTTAACTGGGCCCACGCATAGTGCGGTGTAGAGAACTATGGTGGATTCCCAGCTGATGAAGCAAAGGATTCTTAAAGGAACAGGATGAACATGCGGATCCTGTTTCATACTCTGAAACAGGATCTGCACTTTTCACCTGCCAAACACATGCCCACTTCTCCTCTCTGGGGATAATAAAAAGAAACCACAGAACTGGCGGAGGGCTTGCCGCACCAGCCCCCAGACCCCACATAAAAACTTCCCGTCCAGCGACTCCTTGTTATTCTAACTGCCAAAAGGTGCTCTGACTTTTAAAATAGTGGAGAAGGATGGTGAAATGATACTTAAAAGAATGTATTCTTTCCAGTCTCCAGTACCAAGGATCGGCCACACAAAGTGAGCTCGGCCTCAGCATAGTTTTGTCCATGGCAGCCATCTCGAGACGAACCTTATGACAATTATGATGAAAGGTGCTGCAAAACCTGGCAAATAATTCTCAACGTAGTGGTTTTTTCAAAAGCTCTGTGGAATACTTCTTGGAACCCGGCAGTTTTCTGGGCCCACGCATAGAGGGGTCTAGAGAACCATGATGGATTCCCAGGTGATGAATCAAAGGATTCTTAAAGGAACAGGCTGAAAAGTGCGGATCCTGTTTCAGTCTGAGACTGAAACACTATATGCACTTTTTGCCTGCAACACACATGCCCACTTCTCCTCTCTAGGGATAATAAAAACAATCAATCGGATTGACAGATGTCCTCCCCCGCCCCCCAACACTGTACACAAAAAGGTCCCCTCCAGCGACTCATCCTTATGCTATCTGGCGAAAGGTCCTCTGCGTTTTAAAATAATGAAGATAGGATGGTGGAATTATACTTAAAATACTGGCCTTTTGCCAGAATCCCATACCAATTATTGGCAACAGGAAGTGACCTAGGTGTCAGCATAGGTTTGTCCGTGGCTGCCATCTAGGGTTTTAGGAAGCACAGATGAACCTTATCAAAATTATGGTAAAAGTGCTGGAAAAGCTGGCAAATAATTTCCATAGTAGTGGTTATTTCAAAAGCTCTGAGGAAAACTTCTTGGAACCAGGCAGTTTTCTGTGTGCACTAAAAGAGGGGTCTAGAGAACCATGGTGGATTCCCAGCTGATGAAGCAAAGGATTCTTAATGGAACGGGGTGAAAAGTGCAGATCCTGTGTCTGTCTAAGACTGAAACAGGACGCACACTTTTCACCTGCCACACATATGCCCACTTTTCACCTGCCACACACATGCCCACTTTTCCTCTCTGGGGATAATAAAAACAAACCAGCGAACTGACAAAGGGCCTGCCCCCCTTCCACCCACGCAGATCCCCCCCAAAAAAATTCCCCTCCAGCTACTAATTATTATGCTAACTTGCAAAATTTCCCTGCATTTTTAAACAATGGAGAAAGGACGGTGGAGTGATACTTAGAAGAATGGCTTCTTGTCAGTCTCCACTAACAAAAATAGGCAACACCAAGTCAGCTACGCCTCAGCATAGTTATGCCCGTGGCAGCCATGTTGGGTTTAAGGAGGCACATACAAACTTTATCATAATTATGGTGAAACGTGCTGAAAACCCGGCAAATAATTCTCAACGTACTGTTTAATTCAAAAGCTCTGTGGCATACTTCTTGGAAGAAGCCAGTTACCTGGGCCCACGCATAGAGGGGTCTAGAGAACCATGGTGGATTCCAAGGTGATGAATCTAAGGATTCTTAAAGGAACAGGCTGAAAAGTGCAGATCCTGACTGAAACAGGATTCTGACTTTTTGCCTGCAACACACATGCCCACTTCTCCTCTCTAGGGATAACAAAAACAACCCATCGGATTGACAGATGGCCTGCCCCCGCCCCCCACCACCCCACACAAAATCGTGCCCTCCAGCGACTGATCCTTATGCTATCTGGCAATACGTCCTCTGCCTTTTAAAATAATGGAGATAGAATGGTGGAATTATACCTAAAAGACTGGCTTATTGCCAGACTCCCATACCAAGTATTCGCAACAGCAAGTCACCTAGGCCTCAGCACACGTTTGTCCCTGGCAGCCATCTTGGGTTTAAGGAGGCACAGATGAACCTTATCACAATTATGGTGAAAGGTGCTGCAAAAGCGGTCAAGTAATTCTCATGGTAGTGGTTACTTGAAAAGCTCTGCGGCATAATTCTTTGAACTAGCCAGTTAACTGGGCCCACGCATAGAGCAGTCTAGAGGCCCATGGTGGATTCCCAGCTGATGAAGCAAGGGATTCTTAATGGAACGGGGTGAAAAGTGCGGTTTCTGTTTCAGTCTAAGACAGAAACGGGATCCGAACTTTTCACCTGCCACACACATGCCCACTTCTCCGGTCTGGGGAAAATAAAAACAATCCAGCGAACTGACAGAGGGCCTGCGCCCCCCACCCACACCGACCCCACAAATAAAAATGTCCCCTCCAGCTACTAATTATTATGCTAACTTGCAAAGGTTTCCGTGCATTTTAAAATAATGGGGAAAGTAAGGTGGAATGATACTTAAAAGAATGGCCTCCTTCCAGCCTCCAGTAACAAGTGTCGTGAAATCCAAGTGACCTAGGCCTCAGCATAGTTTTCTCCGTGGCAGCCATCTTGTGTTTAAGGAGGCACAGACGATCCTTATCACAATTATGGTGATATGTGCTGCAGAAACTGGCAAATAATTCTACACGTAGTGTTTATCTCAAAAGCTGTGCAGCATACATCTTGGTACAGGCCAGTTCATGGGCCCATGCATGGAGGGTTCTAAGGAACCATGGTGGATTCCCAGCTGATGAATCAAAGGATTTTTAATGGAACCAGCTGAAAAGTGCGGATACTGTTTCAGTCTAACTGAAACAGGATCCGCACATTTCACCTGCCACAAATATATCCACTTCCCTGTCTGGGCATAATAAACACAAACAACCAGACTGACAGAGGGACTGTCCCCCAAACCACCCCGATCCCACCCAAAAACATCCCCTCCGTTGACTCATCCTTATGCTAACTGCCGAAAGTTGCTCACCTTTTAATATAAGGGAGAAAGGATGGTGCAATGATAATTAAAAGACTGGATTCTTGTCAGACTCCCGTACCAAGTATTGGCAACACCAAGCGAGAGAACCCTCAGTATAGGTTTGTCCATGGAAGCCATCTAGGGTTTAAAGAAGCACAAATGAACCTTATCAAAATTATGGTAAAAGTGCTGGAAAAGCTGGCAAATAATTTCCATGGTAGTGGTTATTTCAAATGCTCTGTGGCATACTTCTTTGAACTAGCCTGTTAAGTGGGCCCACACATAGTGGGGTGTAGAGAACTATGGTGGATTCCCAGCTGATGAAGCAAAGGATTCTTAAAGGAACAGGATGAAAAGTGCCGATCCTGTATCAGTCTAAGACTGAAACAGGATCCACACTTTTCACTTGCCACACACATGTCCACTTCTCCTCTCCGGGGATAATAAAAACAAACCACTGGACTGACAGAGGGCCTGGCTCTGCCTCTCCCACCCCACACAAAAACGTTTCCTCCAGCGACTCATCCTTAAGCTAAATGGCAATAGGTGCTCTGCCTTTTAAAATGGTTGTGAACGGAAGGTGGAATGATACTTAAAGAAATGGCTTCTTGCCACGGACCAGTACCAATTATCGGCAACTCCAAGGGAGATTGGCCTAACCGTAGTTTTTTCTGTGGAAGCCAGCTTGGGTTTCAGGATGCACTGCCTAACCTTTTCACAATCATTGTGAAAGTTGCTGCAAAAACTGGCAAATAATACTCAATGTAGTGGTTATTTCCAAAGCTCTGCGGCATACTTCTTGGAACTAGCCAGTTACCTGGGCCCACGCTCAGGGAGGTCTAGAGAACCATGGCGGATTCCCAACTGATGAATTAAAGGATTCCAAAAGGAACAGGCTCAAAAGCGGAGATACTGTTTCAGACTGAAACAGGATCCAAAGTTTTCACCTGCCACATACATGCCCGCTTCTCCTCTCTGGGAATAATAAAAACAAACCACCGGACTGACAGAGGGCCTGCCCTCCCACACACACCCAACCCCACACAAAAAGCCGCTCCAGTGACTCATCTTTATGCTAACTGGCTAAAGGTGCACTGCCTTTTAAAATAATGGAGAAAAGACGGTGGAATTGTACTTAAAAAAAAATGGCTTCTTGCCAGGCTCCAGTAAAATGTATCGGTACACCAAGGGAGCTAGGCCTCAGCATAGTTTTGTCCGTGGCAGCCTGCTTGGGTTTAAGGAGGCACAGATGAACCTTATCACAATTATGGTCAAAGGTGCTGCAAAAACTGACAAACAATTCTCAACGTAGTGGTTATTTCAAAAGCTCTACGGCATACATCTTGGAACTAGCCAGTTACCTGGGCCCACACATAGAGGGGTCTCGACAGCCATGGTGGATTCCCAGCTGATGAATCAAAGGATTCGTAAAGGAACTGGCTGAAAAGTGCGGATCCTGTTTCAGTCTAAGACTGAAACAGGATCCGTACTTTTCACCTGCCACACACATGCCCACCTCTCCTCTTTGGGCATAATAAAGACAAACCACCAGACAGACAGAGAGCCTTCCCCTCAACGCACCACCCGACCCCACTCAAAAACGTCCCCTCCAGCAACTCATTCTTATGATAACTGGAAAAAGGTGTTCTGCCTTTTAAAATGATGGAGAAAGGATGGTGGAATGACGCTTAATAGCATGGCTTCTTGCCAGGCTCCAGTACCAACTATCGGCAACACCAAGTGAACTAGGCCTCAGCATAGTTTTGTCCGCCCCAGCCATCTTGGGTTGAAGGAGGCACGGACGAACCTTATCACAATTATGGTGAAAGGTGGTGCGAAAACTAGCAAATAATTCTCAACGTAGTGGTTATTTCAAAAGCTCTGTGGCATACTTCTTGGAACTAGCCAGTTACCTGGGCCCACGCATAGAGGTCTTTAAAGAACCATGGTGTATTCCCAGCTGATGAATCAAACGATTCTTTTTTGTTTGTTTGTTTGTTTGTTAGCTCATTATGGGGGTACAAAAGATCAGGCTATATACATTCCCCATGCCTCCCCTTTCCCCCGATTCTGAGCTTCAATTTTGTCCATTCCCTAGTCAGTGCACATCACATTCATCATGTAGGTGTGCACCCCTCCTCTCCCCCACCCCATCCCCCCCAGTTAGAACTTGAAGGGTGTCCATTCCCCAGGCAGTGCACATCACATTCATCAAGTAGGTATACACCCATCCCTTCCACCCGGCCCCAACCTCTGTCCGATACCCAATTGGTGTTGTTCCCAAATGTGCACTCAGGGAAACCAATTTGCTGGTGAGTACATGTGGTGCTTATTTTTCCATTCTTGGGATACTTCACTTAATAGAATGGGATCCAGCTCTCTCCAGGAGAACCAAAGAGATGCCATATCGCCATTATTTCTAATAGCTGAGTAATATTCCATGGTATACATATACCACATTTTGCTAATCCATTCATGAATTGATGGGCATTTGGGTTGTTTCCACATCTTTGTGATTGTGAATTGTGCTGCTATAATCATTCAGGTGCAGGTGTCTTTTTTATAGAATGACTTTTGTTCTTCTGGGTAGATGTCCAATAATGGAATTGCTGGATCGAATGGTAGGTCTACTTGAATCTGTTTAAGGTATCTCCACATTGCTTTCCACAGGGGCTGCACTAGTTTACAGTCCCACCAGCAGTGTATGAATGTACCTATCTCCCCACACCCACACCAACATGTATAGTTTTGGGACTTTTTGATAAAGGCCATTCCCACTGGAGTTAAGTGATATCTCATTGTGGTTTTGATTTGCATTTCCCTGATGATTAGAGATGTTGAACACTTTTTCATATGTTTGTTAGCCATTTTTATATCTTCTTTTGAAAAATTTCTATTTATGTCCTTTGCCCACTTTTTGATAGGGTTGTTTGATTTTTTCTTACTGATTTTCCTGAGTTCTAAATAGATTCTTGTTATCAGTCCTTTATCTGATGTGCAGTATGCGAAAATTTTTTCCCATTCTGTAGGTTGTCCATTTACTCTCGTGACTGTTTCTTTGGCTGTGCAGAAGCTTTTTAATTTGATCAGGTCCCATTTATTTATTTTTGTTGTTGCTGTGATTGCTTTAGGGGTCTTCTTCATAAATTCTTTGCCTAGGCCAATGTCTGTAAGAGTCTTTCCTACATTTTCTTCTAGAATTCTAATAGTTTCTGACCTTAGGTTTAAGTCTGTTAACCACTGTGATTTGATTTTTGTGAGGGGTGAGAGTTATGTGTCCTGTTTTAGTCTTCTACATGTGGATATCCAGTTTTCCCAGCACCATTTATTAAATAAGGAATCTTTTCCCCAGAGTATGTTTTTGTCTGCTTTGTCAAAGATTAGATGGCTATATGAGGATGGTTTTATATTGGGATTTTCTGTTCTGTTCCACTGGTCTGTGTCCCTGCACTTGTGCCAGTACCAGGCTGTTTTAAGAACCACAGCCTTGTAGTATAGTTTGAAGTCTGGCAAATTAATACTTCCCATTTTGTTTTTGTTGTTTAAGATTGCTTTTGCTAAACGGGGTCTTCCCTGGTTCCATACAAAGCGTAAAATTAGTTTTTCTATGTCTGTGAAAAAAGATGTTGGTAATTTAATAAGGATTGCATTGAATCTGTAGATAACTTTGGGCAGTATAGACATTTTAACAATGTTGATTCTACCGATCCATGAGCATGGTATGGTTTTCCACCTATTTACATGTTCTGCAATTTCCTTCCTCAGTGTTTCATAGTTCTCCCTATAGAGGTCCTTTACCTCCTTAGTTAAATAAATTCCTAGGTATTTTATTTTCTTTGTTGCTATTTTGAAGGGTATTGAGTCCTTAATTTGGTTTTCCATTTGACTGTTATTGGCATATATGAATGCCTCTGATTTGTGTGTATTGATTTTGTATCCTGAGACTTTACTGAATTCATTGATCAATTCCAGGAGTCTCTTGGTTGAAACCTTGGGGTTTTATAGATATAACATCATATCATCAGCAAAGAGTGAGAGTTTGATCTCTTCTGTCCCTATTTCAACTCCCTTGATTCTGCTCTCTTGCCTGATAGCTCTTGCGAGGACTTCCAATACTATGTAGAAAAGTAATGGGGACAGTGGTAAGCCTTGTCTGGTTCCAGTTTGAAGTGGGAATGCTTTCAGTTTTTCCCCATTCAGTATGATGTTGGCTGAGGGTTTGTCGTATATGGCTTGTATCATTTTTATATAGGCCCCATCTATGCCTATTTTGTTAAGTGTTCTTATCATAAAAGGGTGTTGAATTTTGTCAAATGCTTTCTCTGCATCTATTGAGAGGATCATCTGATCTTTATTTTTGCTTCTATTTATGTGATGAATTACATTCCCATATGTCAAACCATCCCTGCATCTCTGGGATGAAGCCCACTTGGTCGTGATGGATTATTTTTTTGATAAGCACTTGGATTCGATTTGTTAGAATTTTATTGAGAATTTTTGCATCTATATTCATAAGAGAAATTGGTCTATAGTTCTCTGTTTTAGTTGCATCCTTTCCTGGATTTGGTATCAGGATTCTGTTGGCTTGGTAAAAAGTGTTGGGGAGAATCCCATCCTTCTCTATATTGGAGAAGAGTTTATGTACGATGGGCACCAGTTCTTCTTTGTAGGTATGGTAGAATTCAGGTGTGAACCCATCTGGTCCAGGGCTTTTCTTTTTGGGAAGGTTTTTTATTGCTGTTTCAATTTCAGATCTAGATATCGGTCTATTCAGGAATTCTATTTCTTCCTGGTTGAGCCTGGGAAGGCTGTGTGTTTATAAGAATTTGTCCATTTCCTCCAGGTTTTCTAATTTGTGTGCATAAAGATTTTTGTAGAATTCATAGATGATATCATGTATCTCTGTGGCATCAGTCGTGATTACTCCTTTCGTGTTCCTGATCGAGGTTATAAGAGATTTTTCTTTTCTGCTCTTGGTTAGTTTAGCCAGAAGTGTGTCAATTTTGTTTATTTTTTCAAAGAACCAACTTTTGGTTTTATTAATCTCCGTTATGGTTTGGTTTAATCTCCCTTATGCTCCCTTATGGTCCTTTTCATTTAGTTCTGATTTAATCTTAATAATTTCCTTCTGCTGGGTTTGGGTTTGGTCTCTTCTTTCTTCTCCAGCTCTTTGAGTCTATTCATTAGATTGTCTATTTGTAAGTTTTCTGTCTTTTTGGCATAGGCATTTATGGAAATAAATTTTCCTCTCAGGACTGCTTTAGCTGTGTCCCACAGATTTTGATAAGTTGTATCTCCTTTGTCGTTTAATTCAAAGAATCTTTTGATTTCTGACTTGATTTCTTCATTTATAAAATGATTGTTCAGGAGAAGGTTATTTAGCTTCCATGACTTTGAGTAGAAATGAGGATTTCTGTTAGGGTTCATTGTTACTTTTATTCCACTGTGATCCGAGAAGCTGCATGGTATTATTTCTATATTTTTAAATTTTTTAAGACATTCTTTATGTCCTAAGATATGGTCAATCTTGGAGAATGTCCCATGAGCTGATGAGAAGAACTTATATTCAGTGGTATTTGGGTAGAATGTCCTGTAGATGTCAGTCAGGCCCATTTGTTCTAGCATTCTATTTACGTCCAATATTTCTTTGTTTATTTTTTGTTTGGAGGATCTGTCTTGAACTGTCAGTGGCGTGTTAAAATCTCTGGCTACTAAAGTGTTGTTATCTATCATTTGGTTCAGATCAAGTAGGGTTTGCTTTATGAATCTGGGTGCACCTAGATCGGGTGCATATATGTTAAGTATAGTTATGTCTTCTTGTTGAATTGTACCCTTCACCAGTATATAGTAACCATCTTTGTCTTTCTTTACTTTTGTTGATTTAAAAACTACGTTATCGGAGATTAGAACTGCCACGCCAGCTTTCTTTTGGGTTCCATTTGCTTGGAATATTGATTTCCACCCTTTTATTTTCAGTCTAAATGCATCCTTGCAGGTTAGATGAGTTTCCTGAAGACAGCAGATACTTGGCTTATATCTTTTTTATCCATTGGGCCAGTCCATGTCTCTTGAGTGGGGAATTCAATCCATTCACATTTAATGAGAGAACTGATAAGCGAGACAGATTGCTGTTCCTCATGTTGGGTTGAATTTCATTGATCTGTTTTCTCTCTTGAGCCATTATGATAACTGTGTTTTCATATTTATCTCTTGATTAGTGTTACATTCGAGGGTCCTTCTTGTTCTGGACCACGTGTAACTCTGTTTTGAATACTTCTTGGAAAGCTGCTCTTGTCTTGGTGAATTCTCTGAGTTTTTGTTTATCTGAGAATGTCTTAATTTCACCTTCATATATAAAACTGAGCTTATCTGGGTACAGGATTCTAGGCTGGGCATTATTCTGTTTCAGAAGAGTGAGAATGGGGCTCCAATCTCTTCTTGCTTGTAAGGTTTCAGTTGAGAAATCTGGCGTGATTCGGATGGGCTTTCCTTTGTGTGTTACTTGTTTCTTTCTCCTTACAGATTGAAGAAGGGCCTCGTTAGTGGATATTTTGGTCAGTCTGATAACTACATGACGTGGTGTCTTCCTATTTGGTATGAATCTCTCAGAGGTTCTTTGAGCTTCTTGAACCTGTGTATCTAGAGATTTGGCAAGGCCTGGGAAATTTTCCTCAATTATATCTTCAGATACTTTATTCAACCCTTGCTTATTGTCTTCTTCACCCTCAGGAATGCCGATAACTCTCACGTTAGGCTTCTTCACATAATCCCACATTTCTTGTAGACTATGATTATTTCTCATGTTTCTTTGTTTTAACTCTGTGACTGCCTTATTTAATTGGAAAGTGTTATCTTCGATCTCTGAGATTCTTTCTTCTGTTTGATCTACCCTGCTCTTGAGACTTTCCACTGTGTTTTGTAGCTCCTTGAATAAATTTTTCATTTCCAGGAGTTCAGTTTGATTTTTCTTCAGTATTTCAATTTCTTTGGTGAATTTTTCTTCCAAGTCCTGGATCTTTTTTGTGGTTTCTTTGTGTTGATTATCCATTTTTTCTTGCATAATGTTCAGCGTATTTATGATCCATGTTTGAAATTCTTCCTGTGACATGTTGCTATTTGGAATCTGCTTTGTGTTAATTGGTGGAGAACTAGTAATCCTCTTTGAGGGCATGGTTTCAGCTTGATTCTTTATACTCCTAGAGTTCCTTCGCTGAGCCCTTCCCATCTGAATGAATCCTTAAGATCCCTTCTTTCAGCTTTAGTCTGGATAGGGGCACACTGTGAGTGCCAGGTAAGCTGCCTCCTCTGTCACTAGGGTGAGCCCTTCACATATTGTTCAGGATTTTGCTAGCTCCGCTGGGGGGGCTGCCCCTCTTCCTCTCCCGAGGTGGCTTCTGTCTCTCTCTGTGAGAAAGACAGTGGATAGGGAGAGCGGAGCGGTGCCCTCATTCGCCCAACGCCCCAGCCACTGCAGTTCCCGCGGGCGATGGTCTGCCCCACCCCAATGTCTGCAAGGTCCACGCTCTACTCTCTCGTGACTGGGGAACCACTCAGTGTTCACACAAAGGTGGAGCTCCTAGTCAGGGTCCGTGGACTAGGGAAGGGAGCCGCCCAGGGAGCCGCCCGGTACCCAATCGCTCCTCAGCGTTTAGGCTGTGGACCCCGACAATGGCGGCCGCCCGTCTGCAGATCACTGTCACTGGGGTTGAATGCTCAGGGACCGGCAGAGGCCAGAGGAGCCGGGGACCGGGAGAATCCAGCCGCCCACCTATACGAGGCAGTTTGGCATCTGCTAGAGCCGGGACCAAAGCAGCCCCACCGCCCGCGTATAGGAGACAGTTGCTAGGTGCGTCAGCTGCGCACAGCACTCCAGGGTCCAAAATGCCTCCTGCCAATGTCTCCTCTCTGCAGAGCCCCACATCTCCCGTGGCGATTCTGCACCGACTTCAGGCAGATCCTCAATTGAGTGGGTGTGGAGGTCAGAGGGGGAACAAGATGCCTTCCTGTGGGGCTGAACCCACCCCACTCTCTGGTGAGGTGGGTACAGCTGTCCCGTGCTCCCTTCTCTATTGGCCATCCCGCACTCTCCAGATTTTGGTGATTTATTTCCCTAATCACCTCAGTCTTTTCTTGCTCTCTCTCTCTGTCCCACGCTGATTCTCCATGGATTCACACCACCGTTCTTGTGGGGAAGTGAACCTCTAGGGTTGTGGGCAGTGGGAGACCCATGCCTTCCACTCCAGGAGCACGAATCCAGGAGGTCACCACCATTCCACCATCATTGAGAATGAATCAAAGGAGTCTTAAAGGAACGGGCTGAAAAGTGCGGATCCTGTTTCAGTCTAAGTCTGAAACAGGATCCGCACTTTTCACCTGCCACACACATGCCCACTTCTCCTCTCTGGGCATAATAAAAACAAACCACTGGACTGACAGAGGGCTTGCCCCCCCACACACACCACACGACCCCACACAAAAACATCCCCTCCAGTGAATCATTCTTATGCTAACTGGCAAACGGTGCTATGCCTTTTAAAATAATGGAAAAAGGATGGTGGAATGATACTTGAAAGACTGGTTTTATTCCACGCTCCCGTACCAAGTATCGGCAACACCAAGTGAGCTAGGCCTCAGCATAGTTTTTTCCCTGGCAGCCATCTTGGGATTAAGGAGGCAGAGAAGTACCTTGTCACAATTATGGTGAAAGGTGCTGCAAAAACTGGCAAATAATTCTCCACGTAGTGGTTATTTCAAAAGCTCTATGGCATACTTCTTGGAACCAGCTAGTTACCTGGGGCCACGCATAGAGGGTTATAGAGAACCATGGTGGATTCACGGAAGAAGAGTCAAATGATTCTTAAAGGAACGGGCAGAAAATGTGGATCCTGTTTCAGTCTAAGACTAAAACAGGATCCGCACTTTTCACCTGCTGCACACATGCCAACTTCTCCTCTCTGAGGATTAAAAAAAAAAACACTGGACTGGCAGAGCGCCTGCCCCCTCACACACCACCTGACCCCACACAACAACGTGCCCTCCAGCAACTCATTTGCTAACTGGCAAAAGGTGCTCTGCCTTTTAAAACAATGGAAAAACGTTGGTGGAATGATACTTAAAAGACTGGCTTCTTGCCAGGCTCCAGTACCAAGTATAGGCAATACCAAGTGAGGTAGGCCTCAGCATGGTTTTGTCCATGGCAGCCAGCTTGGTTTAAGGAGGCAGAGACGAACCTTGTCACAATTATGGTGAAAGGTGCTGCAAAAACTGGCAAATAATTCTCCACGTAGTGGTTATTTCAAAAGCTCTGCAGCATAATTCTTGGAAGTATCCAGTTAAAGGGTCCCACGCATTGAGGGGTCCAGAGAACCATGGTAGATTGCCAGGTGATGAATCAAAGGATTCTTAAAGAAACGGGCTGAAAACTGCTGATCCTCTTTCACCCTAAGACTGAAAGAGGATCAGCACTTTTCACCTGCCACACACATGCCCACTTCTCCTCTCTGGGCCTAATAAAAACAAACCGCCAGACTGAAAGATGCCCTGACCCCCAAACACCACCCGACCCCACAAAAAAAGTCCCTTCCAGCGACTCATTCTTATGCTAACTGCCAAAAGGTGCTCTGCCATTTAAAATAGTGGAGAAAGGATCATGGAATGATACTTAAAAAACTGGCTTCTTGCCAGGGTCCAGTACCAAATATTGGCAACACCAAGTGAGCTATGCCTCAGCATAGTGTTTTCCATGGCAGCCATCTTGTGTTTAAGGATGCAGAGGCAAATCTTAACACAATTATTGTGAAAGGTGCTGCAAAAACTGGCAAATAATTCTCACCGTAGT